>NC_081416.1:155911292-155914106 GCF_949786415.1 Peromyscus eremicus | reverse complement strand
CCCTGTGGCTGTAGAGGGAGTAAAGAAGGGATAGGGATGGATTAGACCCAGCTCCATCCTGATCCTACCTAGAACGGATCTCTGGGGTCCAAAGGCTTGTTCCACCTCGAGGCTAATGCCTCACATTGAAAGAGCTCAGGGCCAGAGCCCAGTGTGCCCAGGCCTCAGGGCAGAACAAGGTCAACTTAGATCTCAGCTTCCCACCAAGAATGCAAGAAAGCCCCAGCTCCAGCAAGTGACCTTCATGCTCCATCCAGGCTGCTTCCCACTAGGCCAAAAGAGAAAAGGACCACCTCCAGGGGCAGAGCCCCGAGCGACTGCATCCTCAGGGCTCCCTGTGCTCAAACTGACTCAGCCTGGGCATCATCAACTTACTCCCCAATGAACAGATCCTGGACCAGCCGCTCTGGCCTGAGCCTTCCCAAAGCATCATCATAACCAGACAAGAGGGCACAGGGAAGCAATGCCAGGACCAGAGGTGAGACTGAACACTGGAGCCCCACCCTCCCGGCCCACCTCTTGTCACCTCTGAGTTGAGATCCCCAGAGTTTGGTTTGGGAGACTCCTCCTAGAGGAGGTCCTGGGGAGTCAAGGGAGAAATGAAATCATTCTCTTACTGACATCTGGAATAGATCATGACAAGGAAACAGGGGCTCCCTGGGCTAATGGTACAGCCCTGGGGAAAAACTCCCCCACAGTGACACAGCTGGGACCCTGGGCCACACCGGTGACCAACACACACACACACACACACACACACACACACACACACACACACACACACACACGAGAGAGAGAGAGAGAGACAGAGAGAGACAGAGACAGAGAGACAGAGAGACAGAGAGAGACAGAGAGAGAGAGACAGAGAGAGAGACAGAGACAGAGACAGAGAGACAGAGCAGGGGATTTGGAGATAAGGCCTCACTGTGTGGTCCAGGCTAGCCCCCACCTTCCCAGTGCTGGGCTTACAGGCATGTGTTACCATATTACATACATGAAATCACTGTATTTTAGTTTTTTGCCTTTGTAAATTTCATTACTTGGAATTTCAAATTTGAAGGATGAGAACTTTTGGTTCAGCCCATATTGGAAGAGCCCTCAACAGTTGTGTGTGGGCAGACTCAGGTACAGAGTAACCAAGAAGCTCTGTGTGTGTGTGTGTGTGTGTGTGTGTGTGTGTGTGTGATGTCAGCCAGAAACCAAAGGGAGGCAGAGGCCCTTCTTATTCCTGATCGGCTCCAAAGCCTTGGAGACTTGGTTGGGTTCCACCAGCACACACAGTGAGCCTCCTCTCCCCCACAAACCACATACCGCAGGCACACACCTTCATGACAATACCTTCCCATGCACCCCCATGTGTAACCAGAGCCGAGCGGGTCTCCTGATGGGGGCTGTGCCCTGCACATGCTCTCTGGAGCACTGAAAACCACCATGTCTTGCAGTTCCCATCATGCCTTGAGGCCCTTCTCCAGGGACCTGGAAGGCAGAGGCGGCAAGAACCCTTGCTTCTGTGCACCTGGCCTCTAACTGGGATATGCCCAGGAGACGACTGCAGAAAGGGCCAGCTCCCCAGCCCCGCCTCTGCCCGTACCCCCAAAGCAGGCCCATCTGTGCCACCTGGCTTGGTAGTCTTACACCCTCGACCTGTAGCAGGTCTTTGTGGCTGAGCCTACCCTGCCCTGGATCTCCAGGGACCGGGAGAGAAAAGTGAGATGGGGAAGGAGAAAGAGCGGGAGTCAGGGCTCAGATGATCTGTCTGGGTTCGACTTCTGCCTGGCTTCGGAACTGCCCCTGGCAGGGTGGAGCCCACCCACCAGCAGCAGCCAGACTTGCAGCAGCACACTGTGGGGGAAGGGCGTCCTGGAGGCTGCCACCGCACGCACGCACATTTTAAGGTGTCTTCAATTATTCATGGGGATTTGGAAGAGCTGTCTGCCTGCCTGGAGCAGCCTTGCAGTCACACTTTGCAGGATGGGAGCGCGCTGCTCCTCTGTCTGTGCCTCATGGGGGACACAGGTGTCCTCCTCTGGGAATAACGGAGCCACTGGGAAAGCATGGCCCCCTCCCATGCTCTACCTGGCCCCAGGTGTGTGTGACGGGGTGGTGGCTGGCTGTCTCCTATCTCCTTCGTATCTTCTCTGTCATCTTGAGTGTTCACAGGATTAAGGGTCAGGGCACAGCTACAGCCCCAGGGCAGCATCTGTCAGGAAGAGGCATGCCCAACATGGAGCAGGTGGACTGGATTTGGCCAGAGTCTAAGAAGGGTCTGGATTCCTAGAGCCAGCCAGCAAAGTCTGGCCAAGAAGGATGCAGCCTGAGGCTAGAGCAGTTTGCTTCACCCACACATGGCTGCTGCCAGCATCCATATGGAGTTGGGGGCACCCAGCTCCAGGCACAGTGCCCAGGAAAGCAAGCACAACGCCAGGGAGGGAGGTACCCACCTCCTGCTTCTGTTCCTGGCTTCCCCACCCCCATGCATATCAGCACTTACTTCCTCAAGACCCCTACCATCTGAGCTAGGTGGCACCACACACTAGGAAGGACATAGGATGCAGGATCCAGCTGGGCCAACTTGCTATGTTGGTTTATGTCCATGTCCAAGGATTTGGATCAAATATGCTCCTATGGATGAGACTTGGGGAAGCCTTGGAAATGCCAGGGCCATCCCTTAGGAAAAGGACACTTCGGTTTGAGGCAGTCAAGTTCTGGTGACACTGAGATGGCACCTGAATGTGGCTGTCCTTGATGCTGTCCCTTGTAAAGAAATGTTCCCATCCAACCCAGGTCCTCCCTGCTCAGGCCACCTACCTTCTC
>NC_081416.1:155688792-155906292 GCF_949786415.1 Peromyscus eremicus | reverse complement strand
TCAATCACTGCAGGCAGGTGACCCCCCCCCCCCAGTCCTGTTTCTTAGAATCCTGTTACATTCCTGGGCTTGTCATCCAGTACAAGGAATAGCTAGTTCATTGAGCCTCACGAAAATTCCCTGTTCTTGGAGTTGTGGGCATTGTATCCCCTCCTGCCCTCCCCCCAACACTTTCGTTTTTTTCTGGGGCAGCCGAGGCTGACTTTGAACTTGTTATGTAGCTCAGGCTGGCCTCTCCACCCTCCACCCTCAGGCTCTGGAGTGCGGCATGACAAACATGTGCCACTATGCCTGGCTGTTACGTTCTCTCCAAAGCACTTCTCTCTCACTCTTCCTAGGGAACAATTGTCAGGGAGCTCCAGCCACTGGAGCAGGAGCCTCAAGTGGGGGTGGATCCTTAGACACAATGCACACTTCCCTAGCAAGAGCCCCAAAGCCTTGGAAGAGAGAGAGAGAGAGAGAGAGAGAGAGAGAGAGAGAGAGAGAGAGAGAGAGAGAGAGAGAAGGAAGTCTGGAGGAGCACCAGCATACATCATCTTGCCTTAGCTAGCAGCCCCTTCTATTGTCTCACGGGTGCCCCGTACCTCACGGACAGATGGCTAGATGGACAAGACTCAACCCCACCTGGCATCCCCTTCTGGCCTGGGGACAATCCTGTCATATGCCTCCAAGAATCAGGGGTTCTCCACCTGACCCATTCCCACTGACAAAAGGAATTGTCTTATATCAGGGAAAGTGTAAACGGCTTTTAAAAATATTTATCACCGCCAGTCACAGTTTGGAAAACATGTTCATTTGGGAGGTGCCAGACACTGCCTGCCTGCCTGGTCCCCGACTGTAGAAAGCCACACCTATGACGTCATTGGTGGGAATGTGGAGAGGAGCCTGGGCTTGCTGGGGAGCTTGAGGCTGAGGAGCTGGGGGTTTGGGAGGGTGAAGCCATAGAGTCCTAGGTAAATAGACACCCAGCTAAGTGCAGAAGAGCAGGCACCCTGCAGAGCAAGAACTGTGGGCGGGTTGCCCCTGGGGTTCAGGAGCCACAGAGAAGTGCCCAGGCCCTGACCAGCTCCCGTCTCCTCCACTCCCAAGAGCTGATGGCTGGCCTGGGTGGGCCGGCTTCCTCACCCTCCTCTGCAGCCTGCAGCTTTTACCTCTTCTTGAGAAGGCTTCTGGGTAAACACAGAGGACTGAACATATACATTTATCTCAGCTTCTCTCTAAGATCACAGCAAAGAATAAAACAGACAGCAGCCCACGGTGACAAACAGCAGTAGGGGGACAGCAGCAGATGACAGATTCCAACACGTTTCCGGAAAGTGGAAAGAAGATCAAGGGTGGTGACAGCTTCCACGGGGGAAAGGACACGCTGGCCAGCCTGAGCTACACAGATTAAACCCGCAGCGCACAGGGAGGCGGACTTGGAAGCAGCAGGGTGGGGAGCTGGCGGGAAGGACAGCTGGGCTTGAAGCTCTGGGCAGTTTTCCCCTCTCACCTGGCCAGATCTGCCTCCGAAGGACCTACAGAAGACAAGCAGACTCCAGATTGGGATGGGGGGCGGGGTGCACTGAAATCAGAGCGTTAACTAGAAGCCTTCAGATGGAACAATCAGAACCCAGGCTCCTCCCCAGCATTTACACACGGAGGCCTTTCCCAAGGCTGGGGATTGTAAACTTGCTATGGACTCAGTTGTGTGCTCCCCCTAACTCACTGTATCCTAACCCCCCAGACCTGACACTGAAACTGTATTTGAAGATAGGCCTTTAAAGAGATTAGTTAAGTCGGAGCCGTGAGAGCGGGTCCCATAGGGCTGATGTCTGTGGAAGAAGAAGATAGGCTTTGGACACATAGGAAAGACCAGGTAAAGACACTGTGAGGAGCTGGAGAGATGGCTCAGCGGTTAAGAGTGTGCGTTGCTCTTTCAGAGGATCCAGGTTTGATTCCAGCACCCACGTTGGTGGCTCACAACCATATGCAACTCCAGATGTAGACACCTCTGGCTCTGGGGGGTACCTGCACTCAAGTACACACACCCACAGACAGACAGACAGACAGACACACATACACACGAGAGAGAGAGAGAGAGAGAGAGAGAGAGAGAGAGAGAGAGAGAGAGAAAGAGAGAGAGGAGAGAGAGGAGAGAGAAAGAGGGAAAGAGGAGAGAGAGAGAGAGAGAGAGAGAGAGGAGAGAGAGAGAAAGGAGAGAGAGAGAGGAGAGAGAGGAGAGAGAGAGAGAGAGGAGAGAGAGGAGAGAGAGAGAGAGGAGAGAGAAAGAGGGAAAGAGGAGAGAGAGAGAGAGGAGAGAGAGGAGAGAGAGAGGAGAGAGAGGGGAGAGAGAGAGAGAGAGAGAGAGAGAGAGAGAGAGAGAGAGAGAGAGAGAGAGACAGACAGAGAGACAGACAGAGAGACAGAAAGGCACAAGAATAAGGTGGTACCTACAAGCCAAAGAGAGAGCCCTCAGAAGAAAACAGCCCAGGACTTCTAGAATCCAGTACTGTTAAAGCCACCTGGTCCCTGGTGCTTTTGTTACAGAAGCTGTAGCTAATTAATACACTTTGTTGGAACTCTCCAGCAAGATGGCAGGCTCCTCACATCAATACCTTGAGTCAAGGACTTGCTTCCCCTTACGTTACATCAGGCATTTGGAGTTCTACTCATGACTATGGAAGAGTCACTAAGGGTCACCAAGCATCTGGAAAGTCTCAATATAACAGTAATCAGAAGGGGCAAACAGAGTAAGATGAGTGGCAGGAAATAGAAATAATTCATGTTGTAGAAGAAAAAAAAACAAACAAACCAAACTTAATGTAAATCATTAAAGAGGCGGAAGCTGGAGGATTACAAGTTCAAAACCAGCCTGGGCTATATACTGGGAACGCTTTAGGACAAAACAAAATGGTCAGATTCGGAAGGAAACTACAATCTACATATGCTGATTAAAAAGAGGTCCACCATGTAGTTCAAACCAACAGAAAACCAAGACAGTTTATGGAGTGTGATTTGTTTAAGACAGTGACAGCCACATAGGAAAAGCCTCGGGGCTGGGGACATGGCTGGGCAGTTAAGAGTGCTTGTTGTTCTTATAGAGAACCTGAGTTTGGTTCCCAGCACCCACATGATGCAGCTCACAATTGTCTGTAACTCCAACTCCAGGAGATCTGATACCTCTGGCCTTTGCAGACGCCTGTATTCACATGAACATACCTACCCCCAGACACATAATTAAAAACAATAAAAATAAATCTTAAAAAGAAAGGTCTGCAGAGAAAAGCCCACACAATTATAATGTTTGCACCTTAAGATTATTTTCCACTCATGTGCTAGGGAAAGGCTCTATGGACTTCCTGGATCCCAAGATTACCCAGGTGCCTCCGTGCCCACCGAGAATTATTCCTGGTTGGTCTGCAGGAACTGGCACACTTGCTACAGAAGCTAGAAGGAGGCAAGGCACGCAGCAGGTGCTCAATGATACGGTGGACGGATGGGAAGAAGATAGACAAACACATGAGAGATGGATGGGGCTTGATGGATGGATGGTGGGGGGTTGGGGGGTGCATAACAGATAGGTGGTGGGACAGAGCCTGCTAAACCACCAGGGAAGTGAAGGTCACCCTGAGCATTGTCTGCCTGCCGATGATCTGCACACTTCACGGCTCCTATCACCTTCTGCCTGAGCAGTCACTGATGCCCCGAGAAGAAGTTTAACCTGTTGAGTTGCCAAGGCAACGAGGAGCATGCTGGAATGCAGAGCTGACAGTCCCAGAGAAGTCTTGTCTTCTATTTGCTAAATTATAGTCCATCCACTCTCCCTTGAGGCCTGATCCTATCATCGCAAAAGCTGGCCACAAGTCAGCGCGTTCTTTCCTGACCCCGTCTCTCGGGGGAAACGGCAGCAGCCTCAGCAAGAGCTCCCTGTTGCCCACAAATAGTTCCCAACTCCAGCAGTGGCTGAGATCACGTTGGAGACAGCAGGATGAGGCAGGTGACACCACAGCTAGAGAGTGTGTTAGACACCCCACAACTATGACCTTGACTAGACAGCAGTCTAAGAAGGGAAGTATGAAAATGACTTGCTCACAGGCAGGGATGGAGCTCTTCACTGTCCAGAAGGGGACGGCTCAGAGGGCAACAGGGAAGAACACCATGGATGGACACACGCATGTACGTGTGCATAATGGATGGATGGGTGGATGATGGATGGATGGTTAAGTTCAGGTCCAGTGTCCTAGAAAAGTCACTGAGGGAAGAAGTGAAGGAAGAAAAAGTAACCATGGCTTGAACCAGATTACTGGAGGAAGAAGGGGCCTGAGCAATAGGACAGCCACACTGAAAAAGATGAAGTCAGGGTCCAGCATGATGGCTCACTGGGTAAAGGAGCTTGCTGTCAAGCCCGATGACCTGAGTTTGATGCCCAGAATCGATATGGTGCAAGAAGAGAACTGACTCCTATATTGTCATCTGACCTGTACACACGTGCTGTGGTGCGTGTGTGTGTGTGTGTGTGTGTGTGTGTGTGTGTGTGTGTGTGTGTGCGCGCGCGTATAAATAGATGTAATTTAAAAAGAAAAAGATGAAGTCAGGCCATTTGTTCACATGAAACACACACACAAATAACTCAAAATAGACCACAAAGATACACAAAAAATTTATAAAATTTTTGGAAGAATATATAATTGAATATTTTTGACCTTAGGCTAGGCAAAGATGACATGGACACAGCACCAAAAACACGATCTATAAAAGAATCGCACTTCTTCTTCTTCTTCTTTTTTTTTTTTTTGAGACAGGGTTTCTCTGTGTAGTTTTGAAGCCTGTCCTGGATGGATTTCCCTCTGTAGCCCAGGCTGGCCTCGAACTCACAGAGATCCGCCTGGCTCTGCCTCCCAAGTGCTGAGATTAAAGGATTAAAAGCGTGAGCTACCACTGCCTGGCTGAATCGCACTTCTTCAAATAAAAAATTTTTGGATTTCAAAAGATGCCAGTAAGTAATCACAAGGATGAGCTGCAGATAAATGGTCATTTGCAGACCTAACAACACAGGCCCGTGGAAACAAAGAACTACAACTCAATAAAAAGACAATCCATTTTTTGCATGAGTGTAAGACTGTATTTTGCTAAAGAAGATATTCAGATGGCAATAAACACAAGCAAATTCACCCAATAACATTAGTCATTACAGAAATGCAAGTTATGACTGAAATGTCTCCTAACTTCACACTGACTGGCATGGCTGTGATTTAAAAGGCAGATCATATCAAGTGCTGATGAAAATGTGGAGACACTGGGCCGCGTCCATCGCTTGTGGAGTCATTTGGGAAGACTACATTTCTGTAGGCAAGTGTGTAGTGCACTTTCTTGATTGATGATTGAAATGAGAGGGTCCAGCCCACTGAGGGTGGGGCCACCCCGGGCAGGTGGCCTTGGGTTCTATAAGAAAGCCAGTCGAGCAAGCCATGGGGAACAAGCCAGTAGGCAGCACCCCTCCGTGGCCTCTGCATCAGCTCCTGCCTCCAGATTCCTGCTTTGAGTTCCTGTCCTGACTTCCGTAAGCGATGGGTATGAACTGAGAGCTGTAAGCTAAAATAAACCCTCTCCTCCCCAAGTTGCTTTTGGTCATGTTGTTTTATCACAGCAACAGGAACCGTAACTAAGACAGTGCCCATATGGTCTGTGAAGAGTTAAGCCTCAAAAACATTAGGCCTGCCGGTGGTGGCGCATTCCTTTAATCCCAGCACTTGGGAGGCAGAGGCAGGTGGATTTCTGTGACTTCGAGGCCAGCCTGGGCTACAAAGCGAGTTGCAGGAAAGGCGCAAAGCTACACAGAGAAACACTGTCTCAAAAAAACAAAAACAAACAAAACAAACAAACAAACAAACAAAAAAACCCATTATGCTAAAGTATGGGCACCTCGTTCAGCGGCAAAGCAGCTGCATAACTCACACGAGGTCCTGGATCAAATGCCCAGAACTGCAAATAAACAAACAGAAGGACATGATGCTCAGTGGCTAAGTGTTCGTTCTGCTCTTCCCAAGGACCCAGGCCAGGTTCAGTTCCCAACATCCACCCGGGGCAGCTCATAACTGCCCTATAACTCATACTTTAGACACTCTGATGCTCTCTTCTGGCTCTGTGGGCACATGCACACACGCATGCACTCACACACACATATACACATAAATACACACACACATATACACACAGAAGTGGGGCAGAGAATAATAAGAAAAAAATTTTTAAAAAAAGAAGATGCAAAAGAGAAATAAGCCAGATTGGGAAGGCCAGACATCACATGATCACACTGCTACGAAGTGTCTTGAAGATGGGAACCTACAAAGAAGAATGACTGTGGACTTGCAGTTACTTGAGTTGGGGGTGGAAATGAAGTGGGATGGGGGTGGGGGGAGGCGGGTAATGACTCAGAATGGGCACAAGGGATTTGGGGCGAGCAGTGGAAATACCCTAAAATTGGATTGTAGTAATGGTTGCACAGCTCTGTAAATTTACTAAAAATCACTGAAGTGTACATGTAAAATAGGTGAGTTTTATGGTATGTAAATTATACAGTTTGCTCTCCATAGCCATGAGTTCTGCAATCTCTGATTCAACCAACCGTGGACTGAAAATATTTGGGGGGAGGTGACTGCATTTGTGCTGAACACGTACGACTTTTTCTTGTCATTATTCCCTAAACAATTCAGTATAAATAACTATTTACATAGCGTTTACATTGTGTTATATATCTTAAATAAGCCAGACTTGATAAAAAATATACATGGGATGTACATAGGTTATAGATGCAAATGCTGCATCATTTTATATACTACAGAATTTGAGTATCCAGGGAAGGGTGTTCTAGAACCAACCCCAAGAGAGATATGTACCTAAATAAAGTATGGCTCAGTGGTAAAGCCTCTCCCTAGAATCCCCCAGTGAGGGGCTGGGGGTGTGGCTCAGTGGTAGAGCACCTGCTTAGAATCTCCCAGTGAGGGGCTGGAGTGTGGCTCAGTGGTAGAGCTCCTGCCTAGAATCCCCAAGTGAGGGGCTGGGGTGTGGCTCAGTGGTAGAGCCCCTGCCTAGAATCCCCCAGTGAGGGGCTGGAGTGTGGCTCAGTGGTAGATCCCCTGCCTAGAATCCCCCAGTGAGGGGGTGGGGTGTGGCTCAGTGGTAGATCCCCTGCCTAGAATCCCCCAGTGAGGGGCTGGGGTGTGACTCAGTGGTAGAGCCCCTGCCTAGAATCCCCCAGTGAGGGGCTGGAGTGTGGCTCAGTGGTAGAGCACCTGCCTAGAGTCCCCTAGTGAGGTCTGGGGTGTGGCTCAGTGGTAGAGCCCCTGCCTAGAATCCCTCAATGAGGGTCTGGGGGTGTGGCTCAGTGGTAGAGCCCCTGCCTAGAATCCCCCAGTGAGGGGCTGGGCAGGCTGCTTCACTCTCAATGTGTTCCCTATACTTACTGGAAATGTAATTCCTTAGTTAGTTCTATGTCTATCTTATGTAGAGGTGGCACTTTGGGGAGTGTAATTAGGGTGGGGGACACCTGATTGGGGGACTTCATAGCAGGCTTGGTGGGTTTGTAATACAGGCCGTTCATGCTTGCTCTGTCTTGTCATGTGACACCCTCATAGACGCTCATTCTCTGACAGTGCAAGAGGACCCTTGCCAGGCCAGGTGCCCTGCACTTGGGTGTCCCAGCCTCCAGAACAGGGATCATTAAATTTCTTCTCTTTGTAAATGACCTAGTCTTGGTCATTTACATTGTTACAGCAACAGAAAATGGACCTAATAGGTAGGAGCCACACTATGCTGGTGACTCTTCCTTTCTTTGTCCCCGCTCAGTGGGAAGTCACAGCACAGTCAGATCCTCCTGGTTAAAAGGAAGAGGGAATGCTGGTTCTCACCAGGGACACTGCTGGAATGCCTGCTTGGGGAGGGGAAGCATGGCGTCAGGAATTCTCCCTCACCTTATCCACAGTGAACTCCACCAGAGCAGGTGTGAGACCAAAATGAGCCATCTTAAAAATAAGACAAAATGCTTTCACCCAAAAACTAAGGCCTAAGATTTCTCCTTTTGGGAATAAGCCACTAGTTACTGAAACCAGTCAGTTCAGATTCCAGAAACCAGGAAGTGTAAAAGTACAGAGTCACAAGATAGTCACGAGGTAATGCCTGCCGGACTATGGAATGTCCTCTCCCTGGTTTCCAGGGTAACTGACTACAGAAATGCCCCTACCCGAGGGCAGCCAATGAGAAATGGTGGCGGGCAACCACTCCCTTAGAAGTAAGATTAAGCCATGATTTCTAGAAAGCCCCTAGAAGTGAGCCAATCAGAATTGTACCCGTACTAGCACCCCTACCTTGTGATTTTTTCCTTTAAAAGCTGAGCTTGCAGACAGGCGGGCACTTCCTCCAGCCTCCACTGCATTGGATGTATTGGACGAAGTCCCTGCCTATGCTTGTATTGGATATCCAGAATTAAACCTTGCTTTTGCATTCCAGCATGCTTGTCTTTGGTGGTCTCTCTAGGGGTCACGATCTGGGCACAACACAGGGACCTTTCAGTATGTATCAATCCAGCACTGTTCATAAGAGCCAGTTATGGAATCAGCCTAGTGGTCCATCATCAGATAAAGAAATGTTTTATATATGTATATACATGTACATTTCATAAATATATATGTAGTATTCTGCCAATAAGATAAAATTATGTCATTTGCAAGAAAATGGATGGAAGTCAAGATATCACATTATGTGAAAAAAAATTCAGTCTCAGAAAAGACAAAGATTTCATATCTTTTGTTCACATACACACTCTAAATGCTTAAAGTCGGGGAGGTAGGGAGTGGGAATAGAAGCCAGCATTCTGTATATTTCAGGCAAGTTAGTCACACCCCCAGGTCCCCACTGGAGATTCTAGAAAGGGGTTGTACCACTAAGCCACACCCCAGCCCCTCAATGGGGAATTCTAGGCAGGGGCTCTACCACTAAGCCACACCCAGCCCCTCACTGGGGGATTCTAGGCAGGGGCTCTACCACTGAGCCACACCCCAGCCCCTCACTGGGGGATTCTAGGCAGGTGCTCTACTTCTGAGCCACACCCCAGCCCCTCACTGGGGGATTCTAGGCAGGGGCTCTACTTCTGAGCCACACCCCAGCCCCTCACTGGGGGATTCTAGGCAGGGGCTCTACCTCTTAGCCATGGGATGGGGAAAGAAACTACCAGGTGTGGGCAACGGAAGGTGGGGCTGTTAACATAAAGTACTTGACATACATACATGCATGAGAATGTCATAATGTAACCTAGCGCCTTATACAATGAATACATACTAATAAAAAAAATATCCCTGAAATAGGCTAGCCTGAGCTATGCAGTGAGTTCAAGGCCAACCAAGTTTTCATGGTGGGTTTGAGATCAGCCTGGGCTTCATAGCAAGGCCTTGTCTGAGTAAATGAGTGAAACTAGAGCATCCCTCCCCGCAGTAAAGGTCCACTCCAGCCATCGGTCGGCTTCTGTTCTCTCAGACTGCCCACCCATTGCTGAGGGAAGGGGATGATACCCACACCAGCGCTACAAGCCCTGTACCATGTGCGCTGTACATGCCCCAAGCTCAGCATGATTTGAGCCAGGCCAACCCTTTAATTACTGCTGCCATTTCTGGCGAGGATCTTTGAAAGAACTAATTTGAGCAGTGACCACTCGACCTGAAATTTTATGAATGTAATTTCATTATTTAGTCTGTCCGGGTTGTGAGCGGGTTATGGTCACTGCTTTTGCTGACTTCCTTCTGCAATGAGAATTCTTCGTTCGCTCCCTGTGGCTGAGGATCTACAGATGACTCACTCTGTGTTCCAAGCGGCTGGCCTCTGTCTGGGCTATAATAGTGTGGCTTTCTGCCTGTTTGTGGCAGGAGAAAATCTCAGGGCACACGCAGAGAGCATCCAGCCCCAAGTTCAGGTGTGAACTGTTTCCTCCTGGAGGCAAGCGCACATCCTTTGGTGTGCATTGTGTCGGGGTATCAACACACTCGGACCTAGACCGGATTGAAGACGAGAAGTTGCAGGGATCGGACAGAGTCTGCAAAGCCAAGGGACAAAGCAGATTCCAAACAACAGGACTCCAGGGCTAGTGCTCCAAAGCCATGTGTCTTAGAGGACTGTCCCAGCCCCTAGTGACTGTCAAAGTCACAGGTTAAGAACTCAGATTTTCATGGCTCTGGTAACTAGGGTTCTTACTCAAACACAGGCTGTGTGACTTTAGTCCAGGGACTCTGTCTCTTTAGGATGGAGAAGGGGACCGGGAAGTTCCATGCAAGAATTTCTATAAAGAATATAAAGGACAGTGTCTGGTCTACAGAAAGCACTCAGTAATCTCACTCCGTCATCATCACACATGCCCAGATGCCACCTCACCTCCCTAACGGCCCTCAGGACTCTTTGGTTCCATTCACAGCCTTGGTGATGCTACCGACGAGAGCATCATGGAGAATCCTACTGGACCAGGCTTGGCTCCTTCCGGGAGGTCGTTGTTAGGTAGAACTGCCCCAGGGAAGGGAAGGGATCTCAGCATAGATCACTGTGGCAAACATGCAGGCAGGAATCCCCTTTCTGTCTAATCCCACTCCATCCTCTGGGCACCGACAGCTCTCTTCCCAGCCAGGTCTTAGAGAGCCACTGTACTCTGCAGGGGTGGGGTGGGGGTGTCATTGCTGGGTCTTGGAGTTCAAGGTCCTGTACATGCTAGGTAGGAAATTTCCGTCAAGCCATACCAGTCTCCTTCACTGATGTACTCTAGGCAAGTATTCTACTGACGAGCCATGCCCCCAGCCCCTCACTGGTAGATCCTTTGCAGTGGCTGGACCACTGGGTCACACCACCAAGCTCCTTAGGGGCTCATTGTAACACTGAGACATTCTTTCAGGCCTTCATTAGTGGGTCCGAGATGGGTGCTCTACCATTGAACCACACCTCTGCTCCCTCACTGGCAGACTCTAGGCAGCTGCTCTACCACTAACCAATATCCCTAGCCCTAGAGAACCCACTTTTTCCAGGTGCCCTGCCCTGTGTCTCTCGTTCTCTCAGGGGCACAGGGAAAAACAGCTATTACGTCTAGCTGGATGAGAGGGGTCAGCTCAGCACACAGGCTGTCAGGGTCTCAGGCCCCAGCAGTCAACAGGAGATGCCAAGTGCAAGGATCCATGTGTCTCTGCCGAACACCTCCTGAGTCAGAGCTGTGGTTGCGACCTTGGGAATCCAGGTAAATGTGTTACAGTCTTAGCTGTAAATACCCTGAAAAATACAGTAAGGTCCAGGTGTAGTGGCGCATGCCTGTAATCCCAGCACTTGGGCAGCTGAGGCACTTTGTCTCAAAGAAGAGGAGGGAGAGGGAGAGGCAGAGGAAGGAAGGAAGAAGAAGAAAGGAAGAACAGAAATGTGTATAGATCACTCATCCAGGGAGAGACCACTGGTCAGGACCGGACTCGCCGGCCTTGGGGACAACCAAGCAGAGCTCAGTGGATAGCCTGGACAAGGCCAGACCACTCTACCAGGGAGCTTCAGGCCTTTGAGAATGGCTGAGAAATTCCTCCACCAGGCCTGAGAAGGGGAGGAAAGGCAGCCCCAGCTTCCCTCTCAGACCCAGACTATGAGGATGGGCAGAGCCCCGGGGGTCCTGGGCCCCCTCTGTCATAAGCCTGTGGTTGGTCAGAGCTTCCTGGACTGCCGCTGCTTGGGGATACAGAAGGGGTGCAAACACTCTCTACTATTTGCCCATATAAATAAAAATTTTAAATGAGAGAATCTTCCACAGGGATTTGAGTTAAAACAGCAGAGGCCCAAATCCCCAAGCAAGCTTCCTAATGAAAACATCAGCAGGTATGTAATGGTGAGCTCTGGGCTTAAATGAGATCTTCCTAGAGGCCCGAGGCATCCTGCAAACAGTACCAGGGAGAAACAGATCTGCACTGACCTTAAGGCACAAGAATGGGGTCCACAGGAATGTGAGGGGCTGGTGTAACCCCACACCTGCAGCTGACCCCATGGTGCATAGCCTTACCCCACACCCAGGCCCTTCCCACGTTGGCTGTGCCTCAGTCTCCAGCCTGCTCGTACTTCCGTTGTCAAAAGTACGGCAGTGACATTTCCCTTGATTTCCAAATAACCAAGACTGGCCCAGGGGGCATGGAAAGGGCCGGCAGATGGCTGCAACAACCTTATCTTTGGGGCTTAAGGACATGAGGGAGGCTGGAGTTGTCACAAGCCCACTGGGCCGTCTCCGCTAGAAATGGGTGCCCTGTTCTGTTTACTGTGTGTCCAAAGGCCTCGCCTTTTGGGGCCTCAGAATTGAGGACAGGTAAATTGAGGGACAGAGCAGTAAGACAGATAAGGGAGGCCCCTTTGCCTCTCTTGGAGCCTCACGTCACTTTGAGATTGGAGTCTCAGTTTCCAGGTGGTGTTCATGAAGGTGCCTGGTCAGAAAGTGACTGAGGACAGGGGGCAGGTGTGGGGTCCAGGCGGTGAGACAGGACATTCACCCCGCCTTCTGTCTTCATGGGGCACCTTGCCAGGCCTTGGTGCAAACATGGCGACCTACCAGATGCCATTTGGGGGCATCTTACACACAATCCTAGCCTCCACCTCCTCCCCCAAGTCTCTAGTTCATTCAGAGTGGGAAAGAGGACACCCCACACCTAAGAATCCCTGCTGGACATGTGACGTGTCACATGAGAACAGTCTGATTCATCCCCGCATAGGAGGGGACAATGAGCTGCTGTGATAGGGAGAACCCAAAACCAGGCCACCTGGGGACAGGGTAGGCATCGGAACTGTCAGCCCTGATGGATCCGTGCCCAGGCCCATGCACAATGGGGACCAGAGTCCTAGCCGGACTGTAATTTCAGAAGGTATCTCTGCCATGGGTCTCACTAACCAAAGCAGTGGAGGAGCCTTGGGGCCTGCAATCAGGGAGTTGATATGTTGCCAAAATCTGTAGGGTTTGGTCAAGAAAGGTCCTTGGGAAAAAAAGAACAGGAGACTAACATAAAAAAAATAAATAAACAAAAGACACAGAGACCCTGACATTAAGGCAACAGGCAGGGACGGAATGGGCCATGCCTAGATATGAGTCAGAATCCAGCCCTGTCCACTCTCATATGTTACACAACTACTTTAAAGCATCTATGTGAAAGTTAGGAAGTCATAGAGTAAAGACACACAGGTAAAAGAACCCAAGACAGTGCCTGGCACCCCCAAAACAAGACCGCCACACATACTGAGACTGAATTACATTGCCTAGTTTTATGAGTTGTCATCCTGTACCTATGCGGAGCTGTGTTTCAAAGCCAATTCTGTCCCTTAATTCATTAGACCCACACAATGATCCCAGCTTCTATTTTTAGCCTTTTACTGTAGCGTAAGTCACACTTCTATCAGCCACAATTGTCCCACTTTTCTGTTCTGTTTTCTCTTCTAATTTCTCCACCCCTAGGAACCTTTAGCATAACAATGCTGGGACCATTTTCTATTAATATCAATTTTCAGATTACAGTAATGTGATGTCTGTTTCCTAATTTAATTAGGTGATTCCTGTTATTAGTTCCTACACGCTCATTATTTTTCATTTAGCATATTTCAATGCACTAAGGAAAGTGAGGTTCTGGCTGAAGACCTCGGGGTGTCTTCTGCAGGATGACTCCAATAGTCCCTCCATCTGCAGGAGGGTGGGGACCCAGGAAATGGGGACCCCATGGAGGATGGTCCAGGCTCAAGGGAAAAAGTATGGACATAACAACTAGCTGTAGACACAGATGGGTCCCCAAAAGTCAGGGCCTCCTGGAAAGTATGAGAATGGAGGTCCTCCAGGATTCCCACAAGTACACAGGAGAATTCCAGGATGGGACGGAATGGCTAACTATTTTTAAAGATTTATTTCTATTTCTTTTAATTTATGTGTGTGCGCATGTGGATGCATGTCAGAAGGAGGCCAGAAGAGGGCGTCAGATCTTCGGGAGCTGGAGTTACAGGTAGTTGTGAGCCACCGGACTTGGTGCTGGGAACTGAACTGAGGTCCTTTTACAAGGGCAGAAGCACTCTTAACCACCAAGCCTGCTCTGCAGCCCAGACTAGTTAAATAAGATTTTTTTCACCTTGGTATTGAGGATTGAACACAGAGCTTCACGCCTTCATGCATGCCAGACAAGTGTTCTACCACTAAGCTATAGCCCAGCTACCTTTGATTTTGAGTCAAATTATTCAAGATGGCCTTGAACTCACTCTGTAGTCCACGCCTTGCAATTTGCCTGCTTCGGCCTTTCTAGTAGTTAGGATTATAAACCTATGCGAGCAGGCCCAGCTACGATGGCTAAGTTCGATGGCTAAGTTTATGTGTGCCACGTGCGCCCAGGCACTCCCAGAGACCAGAGGCAGTTGTGAACTGCTATGTGGGTGCTGGGAACTGAGCCCAGATTCTCTGTAAGAGCACTAAGTGCTGCTAACTGTCTCTAGCCCCTGATGGTTGATTTTGATTGACAGGTTGATTGGACTAAGAAGCACACTCCGGCTGTGCTTGGGGGACGTTTCTAGAACTGACCAAGGAGGGAACACCCATCCTGAGCATGGGAAGCACACCTCATAGGCAGGAGACTCGTCCAGGCGCCCTCTCCCTCCCAGCCTCTCTGAGGTAGGCTCCTCTGCCCACACCCTTCCACCGTGATGTGTTAGATCTTTGAAAACTGATTCACATACATCTTTCCTCCTCTGTTTTACTCAGGCATTTTGCCGCAGTAACAAAACTAACACAGGCTCCAAAGCCAGCGCCGCTGAAGCCCCCCAAAGTGCCAGGCTTGAAGGCTTGAAGACTGTCTCTTTCTAGCTCTGGTTGACTGACGGCCACAGAGGGCTCAGTGGCCACACCTCCTTCATTCTGGCCTCTGCCCAGCTGTAGGGTTGCCCTTCACACCACAACCTAAATTAGCATTGAACACAATGTGAACAGAGCCTGACTGACTTCTGCAAAGGACCGTCTGGTGTTTCTAGTCTTGCCCAAGTGCATGCCTCCAACTGGGTCCAATGAGTCTTCCTTCCGTCCTCCTGCTGGAGAGTGAGGACGGAGCTGGCCCAGGAAGAACCTACATGTGGATTCCTCGAGTCTAAGGGTCAGGAAGGGCAGGGCCTCACTCATGATCCTAGAAGGACCAGTTGGCCTGGTAAACCCACCCACAGCCCTGACTGAGAGAACCTGGCTGCGTTATATGACGCATAGGGGGATGTCCCAGGAGAACTGAAAACTAAGTGTGTGGATTGCCCCAGAGTGAGAATGTGTCTCTGAGGTCCCAGAAAGGTGAGACAGGGAGGGTAAAGTGTCCCTGCTGAGCTGTGGGCGCTGCTCAGCACGCTTGTCGACGGTACAGGTCTATTGTTTAGAAACACTGGGATCTGAGAGTCCCAGCCCGGCTGATTTTGCAATGATATATTGCCAGCTACTTAACAGGATGGATCACTGCAATTACATGTCACTTCTGATATTCACAGTCACAACAAGGCTGTGTCAGCCTCACAAGGTTTAGAGGAAATATATACGATGTTCCGCAATGCCGTTAGAAGACGGCTTCGGGAAACAGACTCTGGAGGATTCCAGTAAAATCCACCTGTTTGGGGAAAGCAGCCAGCTCCATGGAAACAGGAGGGGCTGGCTCCCTAGTCCTGGGAGGACTGTGGATTTCAACACTCAGGCTCTGAGAGGGTGGGTTGGGTGCTGGGGCACAGGTGGGTGGTCACTGTACGTTGATGGACTGGCTGAGAGTTTCCGGGGTGCTGCCACTGTGGCTCACTAGGGGTTCTGTGGATTTGGAGCTCCCAGGGGGCACAACTAGACAAGGGTGGTCTCTGTAGGAACTGGAGGGCCATTGTAGAGTGGCCCTCCACACTACACAAACAGGGCCACACCCCTGGTAACGTGGGCCCAGAGCAAGGGCCACACGTTTTAGCCAGCACAGCTTTGTCACTTGGAGAACAATACAGGAACCTGAGTCGGTCACTCCCCGGACACTGGGACTTCAGCTCTGTAGATTTGGGGCTGAGAAACCAGGGGTAAGATGGTTAGCGGCATGTACTCTGGAGAAAGACTTCCAGCTCCATGGAGTGCCCTGGCTACCCACACTGAGGGGAGCACCACTGGGCTGCTGGAGAACTTAGATGGATATCCCACAGCAGGGTGACTCCAGGAAGTCCTTCTGACTCCTCCACCTTCTGGAGGCCCAAGACTCACCTCCGCCACCTTTGTCCTCTGAGTGTCACTGAAGTGAGTTTATTCCTCCCCCAGCACCTTCTGTGACAGGGCCATGCCTCTCCCACAATGCCCCAGGAGCCCTCTAGGGAAAAGCTCAAGACTTCTCCAGATTGTATACTCCCGGAAGCAGAGCCTACTCAGTCTTCCTCCACTCCCTTGTCCTTGCACCCCTCACACACCGCAGAATGGCTGGATCTCCTGGGGTCCTTGGACATACAAACACACACAGGTCTGTTTCCCCAGCTGGCAAGCCCAGCAGCCCAGATGGGGTGATTCTGTCCCAGGACAGGTGGAAGCCTGATCCCAACCTTGGCAACTAGCCCAACAAGGAACATGGGTGTGTCCAGTACAGACCTGTGTCTGCAGAGACACCAGCCCCTCTTCCAGGGCAGAGCTCTCAACAGCCCTGTGCACCCTCACTGGCCCCTGGACCCCAATCTCAAGTGATGAAGAAGAAACCTTCCCACAGCCCATGAGTGTGGAAGCCCTTGTGAGAGAAGTTACAGAATACCTCCCCACATGCTGCCCAGATGTTGTGGAATATTTCTTTAGACTGAAGTAGTCACTGTGATTGTTTTCATAAAAAACTAAACAGCCAATGGCTAGGCAGGATTTTTGGATCAGAGAGAATGCTGGGAAAAAGGGTGGAGTCATAAGGAGACACTAGGAGATGCTGGCAGCTGCAGAGGAAGCAACAGTGAGCAATACAGAATAAGGGTAACTGAGCCACGTAAAAGAAGGTAGATTAAAAGAGATGGGTTAGTTTAAGTTGTAAGAGGTAGTTAGTAACAAGCCCAAGCTATGGCTGAGCTTTTATAATTGACAATAAGTCTCCATGTCATTACTGGGGAGCCTGTGGTCTCTTAAAAAGATCCATCTACACCCAGAACTTCAGATTCCCTAAGCCTGAAACAGAACCTATGATCCCTGCCCCCTCCCCCTCCCTGTCAGAGTTACCCTGGAAAATGGTATGCTCCCTAAGCATCCACCACAGCCAGAAACTCCAGAAACTGCTCTCCCTATTCTCCTCACACAGCTCTGCACACACACAGCCCACCTTCGTATCTGTTACATTTTAATCTGAAAAGCTCTCCATAGACTCATGTTTTGAACACACTATCCCCAGTTGGTGGAACTATTTTGAAGGCTGTGGGGCTTTTAGGAGGTGGGTCTGGGTATTGGATGCCGGTCCCTAGGGGCAGATCTTTGGAAGAAAGATATGCTTCTACCTTATTCCTGGTCTATTATAAGGTGAATAGTCACTACCTTGACCTCCCGCTGCTACAGACAGAGGCATTCTAGTGCTTGTCCCTCAATAATGATTTGGAACTCCCTGAGACCATGAGCCAAAACAGGCCCTTCCTCCCTTAAGTTGTGTCTGCCAGGTGTTTCACAGCAGTGATGTAAACATAACTAATACAGGGACTGGAGAGATGGCTCAGCTTAAGACCACCGGCCACCTTTGCAGAAGAGCAGAGTTCCTCAGCACTCAAACTGGGCAGCTTGCAACTCCAGTCCTGGGGATCTGGCGCCCTCCTCTGGCGGCACATACAGATGATCAGGTACACACACACACACACACACACACACACACACACTAAAAGTAAATATTTTAAAAACCAGCCTTTCCCAAACCAGACATAGTGGCACATGTCTTTAAATCCCAGCACTCAGCAGCAGGCTAATCTCTGTGAGTTCAAAGCCAGCCTGGTTTACATAGTGAGTTCCAGGACAGCAGAGCTACATGCTGAGACCCTATGTCTCAAAAAACAAAACACAAAACAAAACAAAAAGAATCAGCTTTGTTTTCTGTTTCACCTGACATTGGTAAAAACCACCATCCCCATCCTGGACTAAGGTTCAACAATGGTACAAATAACTACTTTGTATCCCCAAATCCACCCTTCTCCCATCACCTGCCCTAGGCCTGTGGTCCCATCTGCTGTATCTGCCGTCTCCAGCTCTCCTGCTTAGGTAGGCCACCCTCATGCTTCCTACCCCATGAAGCCACCAGAACGAGCTTTCTTTTAAAGACTTATCTTTATTTGTGTGAGAATGCGTATGTATTTGTGCATACATGCATGAAGGTATCCCCAGAGGCCGGAAGAGTGTTCGATCCCCTGGAGCAGGCGTTACAGGTAGGTGTAAGGGGCCTGACATGGACACTGGGAACTGAACTCTGGTCCTCTGCAAGAGCAGCAAGCCCTCTTAACCGCTGAGCCCTCTCCTAGAATGAGTTTTCTGCTGTTCCACTCTTCAGCCCAGAATCTCCAGAGCTTTCCACGCCCTGAGGCAAAGGCTGGCTCCTCCCCATGGTGTCCCGGGGGTTGCTGGGCCTGGGGTCTGGATGACTCTTTAGCCACAGGTGACCCCCCACCCCAGCCACTCAGAGCTCCTCACACGGCACTTTCTCTCTGGCCCCCAAATCTTTATCAACACTGGGCTGTGCTATGGGCCCGGGTCTTGGTGATGCCAGTGGCCTCGTGTGCAGGGGTGGTATGTGTGTGTGTATGTGTGTGTGTGTGTGTGTGTGTGTGTGTGTGTATGTGTGTGTGTGTGTGTGTGTATATGTGTGTTTGTGTGTATGTGTGTGTGTGTGTGTGTGTGTATAGCAGATGCTTACAAGCACAGACCAGCTCTGAAGCCTGGAAACTACGTGGCCTTGGGCATGGTTCTTCTCCTCCCTGAACTCATTGGTCTCACCATCAAACGATGTCATTGTGAGTAACTCATAGGGACTTCTCTAGTGTCAAAGGCATGTAAGGTGCCTGTGACAGTGCCCGACACATGGTCAGAGCCTGGCAGTGTTTCCTCATTATCCTGTGTCTGAACTACTTAGTGAGCATTCAGCGCACTGTGACAGAAACCATGGTTATAAGAACCATACTGGGGTGTAGATGTCAAAAGTCCCAGTACTCGGGAGACTGAGGCAGCAGGATCTAGTTCAAGGCCAGCCTGGGCTATTAGCAAGCTCCAGACCAGCCTTGGCTACACAGAGAGACCCATCCTCAAAACAAAACACCTAAGTATTTCCTTAACACAAGGTTTTACACATGGTGAATGCTCTATGAACGTTGGTGATTTTTGCTCTAAAATGCTCTTGTTCTCAGTAACGCGGTCCAAGGGTACCGTACAGACAGAGAAGCCGTCAGTGGCTGTCCCTTTGTCTAAACCAGACGTCCTGGAAGAAGGGACAGGGCTGTCACTATGGTACCTCAACCACAGCTATTCCTCTCTGGAAAAGAACAGAGAGCCCTGAAACGTAGAGAGAGCCTACTTTAGGAAAAGCCACTCTGCAAAAGCCAAACCATGAAGAACTTGCACTGGCAAGATGGTTCAGTGGTTTCTGCTTGTTCAGTCCAACAACCTGAGTTCAACCCCCAGGACCCACACGGTGGAAAGAGAGAACTGACTCCTGAAAGATGTCCCCAGACCTCTGATGCACCCCATGTCATATGCTGCTACAAATAAATGAACAAATAAATAAATGTAATATTTAAAATTATGTAAAGTACATACAGCAGAGTCTGCTTGAAAAGGTCACTTTTTCTTTCTTGCTCTCTTCCATTTGTTTTTGAGGAAAGGTCTTGTTCTGTACCTCAGGCTGGTCTTGAACTCACCCTGTGGCCTGGGTTAGCCCAAAACTCTCAAAGCTCCTGCCTCAGCCTCCCTTCATGGGTGACTGGCGACAACTCACCTGGCCTCATTAAGACAAACTCCCTCCATTTAAGCAATGAAGGAATGACACAGTGAGGTGAGGCCTCGGTGTGACCCCTGACTAAGGGGCAGCTGGAGGCGTGACCACTGACAGCTCACGGACATCACTAGAGAGACGCTGGACATGAGCCGCCTGACAGGTCACGGAGCTGCGCAAGAATTCTTATCTTTTTTGATAAAGAGCAAAGCCGAATCTACACATCTTGCTCGCTGTGCAAGAACTTTCTAACTGTATGCAGGATACGAAGAATAAAGGACAGATGGGTGCAGTCAGTTAAAATGGGAACATTCTCCATGACCTATGACCCAACATCCTAGAAAAAAAAAAAAAAGGCAAAAGACAGAGACTTACATGTGGAGAGATTTAAAGGATTCATAACTGCAATGTGTGGCTGTAGCTGAATATTGGATAAGCCACTGGAGATACATGTGTTTATATTTATAAGGCAATTAAGTTTCAACACGGACTAGACATTCGAGTCTTTTTAATTTTGTTTTTAATGTAGGGACTTGCTATGTAGCCCAGGCTCACCCCAAACTTGAGATTCTCCAGCCTCAGCTTCTCATGGATTGCCTGCTTAGCTGGTGGATGATTTTAAGGAAATATAAGATGGTTGGAAGAAATGTTAAAAGCATCAATTCTTATCATTCGAACTGAAAAACACTGAAATATTTATGTGTGAGTTGGTTCAATATCTGGTGTGGATTTCAAAAGTCAGACCTGGGGAGAGAAGCCTGGAGGGAGGGATGGAGCCAGCCTGGCCGGGTCAGGGCGCTGGAGAGGAGGGGCAGGCTCCTGGGGTCCATTCATCTACCATTCTAATCTCTGTTCCCTCTAATGCAAAGTTCACCGAGAAAGGCAGCTACCGACATTGTCTGCCCACGTGAATGCAGATGCTGCCTTCTGAAGTCCCCAGAGCCATGTGTTGAGCCTGTTGTCCCCAGGTCTGGTCTTTCATTAGGAGAAAGGGTGGGTCTTGTGTCAAGAAGTGAGCTTCCGGGGTGATCGTGTGGCTCAGTGGTAGAGTACTTGCTTAGCATGCTTGAGGCCCTGGTGTCAAACCTTAGCACTGAAAACTAAATAAATATTGTGACTCTCCCTAGCTGGGTAATTCAGCAAGCTCTGGAGAAGCTACAGCAGGGGGACCTGTGAATCTGAGGCCAGCCCGAACGAGCTGGTAAAACATCACCACAAAAACAAAGGAAGCCAAACAAAGCAATCAAACCACACACAAGTGTGCGGCGCACTGGGGGCAGAAGCTCTGGCCTTAGGACCGGTAATTTTGCAGACTGGAAAATAATCATAATTAGATAGGTAGAATTCTCCAGTAAACAAGAAAATCTAATCTTAGAATACAGGTTAGCTTGCGGGTGCCTCTCTGTTATAGTCTGAATCTACAATGTCACCCACGGGCTCGTCTTGAATGCTTATGGTTCATTTTAAAGGTCATGGGGGCTTTAGAAGGTGTGGCCGGCTGGAGGAAGTATGTCCCTGGGGTGGGATTTTGGCAGTAATGCCCCTCCAGTTTCAGTCCATGCTCTTTCCTGTCTGCGGCACATGAAGGGTCTTTGCCTCAAGCTCTGGCCGCATTGTTTCTCCCCCCCTCACCCATGATGGATTGAAAACAGAGACTGAAACAGCTGTCTCTGTCATGGATTTAGTTCTGTTTCAAAAGGGCTAATGTAAAATAGAACACTGTAAAAAAGAAAACATGGCCCACCTTTACAAAGGTTAGTGATTCTGTAAGATTCTGTTTAGTGCCCTAGCCAGGCTGAAGTGGACTAGCTGGCCCCAGAAGAGATTTGGATGTGTCATGGTTAACTGCTTCTGTCAACTTGCCACAGACCTAGAGTCACCTGGCAAGAGGGAACCTTAACTGTAGAAGTGCTTCCAACAGATTGGCCTGTGGCCACCGTCTGTGGGGCATTTTCTTAAATGCTAACTGATGTAGGAGGGCCCAGCCCACCATGGGCGGTGCCATCCCTAGGCTGGTGGGCCATACAAGAAAGCCAGCCAAAGTGAGTAAGAAAGGGAGAGTGCCAGCAAACAACATTCCTCCATGGCTCCTGCCTTGAATCCCTTCTGAACTTCCCTCAGAGATGGACTGTGACCTGGGAATTATAAGATGAAGTAAACCCTTTCCACCCCAACATTGCTTCCCCCTCCCCCCATGGTGTTCCTCACAGCAGCAGAGAGCAGCTTAGAACAATGCGCTTTCAACATCTGGGAACTGCATCCGTGAGATCCAATCAGTGTCGGACCCCAAGAACCACGAACATATGAGAACTCCGCTCCCTTTCTCAGGCTGGCTTCTTGATGCCTGTATCCACAGAACTCACACCTTAAGTCTCAGCAAAGTTTATCCCACGGTGTGGAATTTCCCTCCGTATTCTAGTCCCTCGGGCGTCCCTGCTGACAGAAACTCCCACGGAGAAGACTTGGTCAGGGGCCCTCAGGGCCACCCACCACGCAACTGGGCACATACACTTTGTAAGCACTGGTTTCCAGCAGATAAATGTAATCAAGGTTTATATGCTCGGAGACGCCAACAGGATGGGGTTGTTTCACTTGAAGGATCAGAAGAAAATTGTAACTAATGTTGTGGAAAATTACTTTGATATTGCTTTCTGGGTACCGAATCACAATTAGGCTGCTGTGAGAAGTACAGGGAAGGAATAAATGAATAGTAACAAATCAACACAAACAGCTTGTGTCAGGAGGGCTTCGCTCGGGGAGAGTAACGTAAGCATTACTTAAAGTTTTATGACTGTGTTTGGTGTGATTTACGTAGACCGTCAGGGTTGCCCATCACGTAGCACATTATGAGGGCACGTCCACCTGCACCTGCCGATAGGATGTCACGGTGAAGACCCACCCATGCTCCTCACCTGGCTCTGCCCACCACAGTGGATGCTCATCCGAGGGTCATGTGATTCTTCACAGCCTGCCAGCATGAGGCTCAAACAGCTCTCCACCATGCCATGCCACTCTATCCCAGAACTCCCAACCATACCGTGGTTCCCACCCACCTGTAATTCACACATCTGTGCACTTGAGCAGATGTTTCAGAGGAAAGCAAGCTGGAAGGAGAGACAGGAATCCAGGGCTTGTGAAATTAAGGGTTCTGCTCTGCCAGCTGGCTGTTGGCATGGCAGGGCACACCCTAGGACCATCAAAGCAGAATTTCACCTGGCAACAGATCATCTGTCCCAGGCATGGACCACAGAGGGGCCCATACCCTATCCCATACATACACTTACGCCTTTTCTCCCTGGACCCTCCCATACAGTGCAGACATCAGATTCCTGGATCCTCTGCCTGTGTGTGCACCACAGCCACACACTAAGGCATCCACCAGAGGAATATAGCACCCTTCATCCAAGCAGTTTTCAAGCTCCCCAGTTTCTTTTTGCACAGACTCCAAACAGTCACAGGGACCAATTTCCTGCACTGTGATGGCACTGTCCTGTGGGACCCAGCTGTGCTGACTCAATGTCACTCGCTATTCTAGGGCTCTTGAGAGGCTACGAAGTCCCCAGAGGAGCCAGCTCAGTCACGCACACTTGCTTCCTCAGAAGCTGGGGAACAGCCAGACCCATTTTTTGACAGCCACCAGCTGTAGGGGTTGACCCGGGAATGCGTCAGCACAGTGGCTTGCCCGCTGTTTCCAGGGCCCACAACTAAACCTGCTTCTCACTCCCTGTCTGTGATGAAAGGCATAATTGATCAGCCTCCCCCACGCTGGCTTCTGGCAGCCGCTGCCAGACCCAGGTATGCTCTGGCCTCTCTGTGCGAACGTCTCTCCCTCCCCTCCTGAGGCCTGTGGTCTTCAATCTGGGCGCAAGGCCACTGTATGGTGGTTCAAGGCTCCAGTGTGCAGAAGCAGAACAATTAAGTGGTTCAAAGAAAGGGGGCCTGAGCTGGGGCGTGCTGAGGGCAGTGCTGGGGAAGAGCTCCTGGCTGGAGAGCAGGGTCCATCCCGCCTGTGCAAGGCTGCAGGCGGGAGCGTCACCCGGAGCCACCTGCCTAAACCTCTGACCTCCACAGCTCTTTCGTCCTGTCCCTGCAAACAGTGTTCACCCACATGTCCCTGGGGAGAAAGCGCATCTCTGGGGGTCCGCACAATGGACCTCTGACAGTGATGTGGCCTGGAAGCCCAGGTTCCCTTTTCCTTCAAAGCAGAGTAACCTCTTGCCTCAGCCCCAGGCCTGTGACTGCCAGCTCCGTCAGATCTAGCACCAGGAGCCCGGGAGACCTCCCCTTTCCACATTCCATCTGTCCTGAGTGTTCCGTTCCACACTTTGCTCTCACTGTCTGTACCCCACCATCCCCAGCAGGCATGGACCATTCTAATAGGTCACAAGGCACAGAGAGAATGAGGGTGTGATAAGGAGTGGGTCTCAGACTCACAAAGCCAGTATGTCCCTGAGTTTCTGTCCCAAGCCAGAGGAACCAGATTCAAAGGGTCCCCAGGGCTAGATAGGGAAACTGAGCCACACTCTGGATTTGTGAGTTCAAGAAGATGATGCAGGCTGGGAAGATGGGTGCTTCAGCAGTATAGGTGCTTGCCCCCAAGCCTGAGTTCAATCCGCAGAAAGCATATGATGGAAGGCGAGAATCAACTCTTAAAGATTGTCCTCAGGCCTCCACATGTGTGCCCATCACCCAAGAAATAAATAAACAAACAAGCAAACAAACAAATAAATGTAACAAAATTATTTTTTGAGATGGAAATCTCACTACACAGCCCTGGCTATCCTGGAACTCACTCTGTAGACCAAGCTGGCCTCAAACTCACAGAGATCTGCCTGCCTCTGCCTCTGGGATCAAAGGCATGCTCCAACACAACTACTATAACAAAAGTTTTCAAAAGAAGATGGAAGACCGGTGGTGCAGGCCCATAAGCCCAGCTACTCAGAAGGATAAGGTAGGTTCACAAGTTCAAGACCAGACCTTGTTTCAAAATAAAAATAATACAAATGATCAGGTGGGAAGGCCCCGGGTTCAATTCCCAGGGACATTTTTGAAAAACAGAAAGATATTTATTCCCCTGATGTCCCAAACAATGTGGAAGATGCCCCAAGAGTTGGCATTACTTTCTGTAAATCTGAGATTAACTGAAAACAGCAAACTGGCTGACCAGATGGGCAGCCTCTCCACTCCCCGACCAGGGGCTGCCCAACTGCTAAGGAAGTCATAACCTTGAAACTGGTGGTCGGCCTTCAGACAGACGCCCCACACTGACACCAACCCGTTAGGAGAAAGCCAGGGCTCCTTCTCTGTTTACCAGGGCTACTGTACCCAGGGCCAGCACACCAGGGCCATTATGAAGGTCTGTATGTGGCCTGGCCAGGGTAGCCAGCAACCTTGGGGCTCACCTGGAACCTGCTGGGGGGTGAGCTCTACAGGGTCCTGTAGGCTGATGAAGAGGAGGAGGCCCGCAGCTCCAAACAGCAGGATGGATGAGAACATGCAGGCTAGCCGCATTGTTCCAAGTCGTGGGGTCATCCAGGGCACGCTCCAGGGTCACCTCTTGGGGGTAAAAGGCACGTTCTTCCTTCATTATCCGCACCAGACATCCATCAGGCCGGGGTCTACAGACGGAAGGAAGAAGTAGGTTTCAGCTGTGGATATCCGGACAGGTCGAGGCCCCTAGTGACACTAGGGGATCCTCTGGATTCCCCCAACCAACCCTGGATCTCTCTCTCATCTCCTTCCCTCTCTCCCTCCCTTTGGACAGGGACTCATTATGCAGTCCAGAGTGGTCCCAAACACATGATCCCCCCACCTCAGCCTCCCGAGTGTCGGGATTACACATGTGCACCCCATGCCTGTCCACTGACACCCTTTGAAGCCCACAGAGGCCGAACAGAGCCTTCTTGCTGCCTGGACCTCTACCTACCTTACAAGGGTCTCCTGTCTGCACCTGCCATAAAGCTACAAAGAGACACAGTCTCTGGGTGCTGCCTGGGGACATCAACAGGTGGTAACTAGTGACAACCCCCGGCCCTGCCCAGCTCTGTGAGCCCCCCAGTAAGCACCATGCTCCCTTCATGCTCACAGCCCTCCATCCCTGCTTGCTTTTCCAGCCTCTGCAGACTCAAAGCATGCACACATGATTCATTCACCTTGGTTCTACCAGAAGAACAGAAGAAATGCCCTTCACTCTGAGTACAAGTAAATGGCCCTGAATTGGACCAGATTGTGGATCAAGACAGGCACACACCCAGATGGCTCAGTGGTTAAGAACATAGGCTGCTTTTCCAGAGGACCTAGGTTCAGTTTCCAGTATCCACATGGCAGCTCACAACCATCTGTTCTAGAGGTTATGACACCCTCTTCTGGCATCCATGGGCACTGCACACACATGATACACAGACATACACAAAAGCCAAACATTCATACCCATAAAATAATACAACATTTTTATTTTTGATTTTTCAAGACAAGGTTTCTCTGTGTAGCCCTGACTGTCCTGGAACTCTCTCTGTAGACCAGGCTGGCCTCAAACTCAGAGATCCACCTGCCTCTGCCTCACAAGTGCTGGGGTTAAAGGTATGCACCACTATAACCCAGTAAAACATTTTTTTTTTTTTGGACAGGTACATCTCACTATGGTTTGAGTCTGAAATGTCTACACAAGATTCATGTCTTTGAACACCTGCTCTCCAACTGTTGGTGCTATTTTGGGAGGTTGTGGGGCCTAAGCCAGGCCTGTGTGGGCCAGGTGAAGGTCAGAAACAGAGGAAGTCCCCAAGACATCTGTTGCAGGCCTAGACAGGTGGATCTCTGACATGCACAATATTCTACCCACACCCACACCATTTGTGGGGACTCACAGACACCAGGTAATTGGACAAATGGCCTCAGAGAGTTTATCATTTTTCCCATTGCTGTGATAAAATACTTCACAGAAGCAAACTCAAGAGAGAAGAGCCTGGGCTGGAGAGATGGCTCAGAAGTTAACAGCACTGGCTGCTCTTCCAGAGGACCTGGGTTTGATTCCCAGAACCCACACGGCAGCTCACAACCATCTGTAACTAGTTCCACGGGATCTAGTGCCCTCTTCTGGCCTCCATAGGTACTGCACACACATGGTGCACAGGCACAAACATAAAAGGTAATTAAAAGGACAGGGGGCATAGGGAGAAGTTTTATTTTGGCTCTTCATTTCATGGCATTGTAGGGAAGGTGTGGTGGATCTTCCCTACAGGTCCTCTAGTGTATGGCAGGATGCTGGCTTCACATGCTGGCCAGGCCAGGAAGCCGTGGAACAGAGCGGAAAGCAGGGCTGGGTTTATTAAAGGCCTGTCCGTAAGCCAAAGAATACCCCTTACTTCCACCTAAGGAGTCTGCAAAGATCTTGCCTACCCCAGCACAGGGCAGTGCCAAAGGAAACTGGTACCACCAAGGCCACAGGACCCAGCATCCGCCGTGGTTTCTCTGTGTCCAGCCTATAGACCCTTAAGCAGAAAGGGAAGCTTGTAAAGTCCTTCTCTGCCCTTTTCTGTGCCCAGGAAAAATTTCCCAAGGATTAGGTTGATTCTCAGAAAAGCTTAGGAACCGAGGAGTATAAATTCCAGGTTTGGGTTTCTCCACTCTGCAGTCTCTGTAATTATTTTTTCACTCAGTTAACTTTAATTAACCTGCCTCAGGCCTCTACGCGCCTGGCGCTGGGCTCCCTGGACTGTGCAGAGCAGGTGGTTCCCACGACCTCCCAGCTTTTATGTTTGGGAAGCAGCAGTGAGCGTGGCTCAGTTTATCAGTAGAGACTGCTCTGGGGTTTCTGAGCAGGCCACGACCTCTGTGCAACAGCCTTGCCCTAAAAAAAGATTGCTGCTGCCTGTCACCAGTGAGGTGTGGCGTAGGGAATCCTACCCTGCTCACAGCGTGCCCAGACTGAGAATCACAGATTCCCCAAGCCTATACCTGGGTATAGCCAGGGCTCCCTGTAGTAGAACTGTCCTGCGTGGGTAATCATTGTTTTACAAAGCCACAGGTGCATCATTTAGGTTTCATGGCCTCCTAAACGATGAAGTCAAAAGACGCATAGAGCAAGCACGGCCTGGTGTTCTTGCTCCAAGGAGTCAGAGTCAGGCCCATCACTGTCAGTCTCTGGATGCCGGCAGAGCGTGAGTGACCAGGAGGGGTGTGGCTGTTCTCTCTCACACTTAGGTGCTGCTTATATCCCTGTCCTCATCTTTGCATCCCCAGGCACTAACCCCCACTCCCCACGTGAGCAGCTGTCACAGCCCCTGGGAAACCCAAACAGTCCTAGAAAGGAGTTGGATGGGTGGAAACGACATTCCATGGTGGCACAGCAGAGAACAGACTCTCCGCGGGGACGGAGGCAGTTTGACGCCCTTCTGGGTAAGCTGACACACCCGCCCCACCTGTAGACTGGAGCAGGTGCCCGGAGGATGCACACACGCCCTCACCCATGCTGCTAAGTATCTACATACACCATCAATGGCTCACTGTCTATGCTGGCATGCTTCCTACAGCCCTGTCAGCCTCCTGAGACAAACACCTGAGGCCAGTCTGACCAAAGGCTGGTGGTCTCTGATATGAAGATAATTCTTACAGAGGACGACCCCCCCCCACAGGTTCATGTCTTAGGAATTGGTGCCCTGTTGGCGGGCCCTTAGGAACCCCTTGTCCTTGACTGCCACCTCCTCTTCTCTTCCCCCCTTCCTTTCTCTCCCCTTCCTGTTCGTCCCAAGGTCAAGACCATCCTCCACCATATACTCTCATCGCCATAATGCTCTGTCCAAGCACAGAGGTCAAAGCCACTGCAGACTGAACTCTCGGGAACCGGGAGCCAAGAGGAACTTTTCCACCTGACGTCGTTTGTCAGGTATTCTGTGTCGTGACAACAACCTGACTGATACAGAGGAATAGAGAAAGAAGAAAGCACACGCCACGCCCAGCACTCAGAGATGCCTGGGAAGATGGGGTCACCCCCAAGGCTATTTGACAGACAAGGAAAGGGGCTCAGAATGCCCCGAATGGCAGCCTTGCTTGTTTCCAGCCTGGCCCTGTAGATGTGACTACCCATCCGCCACAGGCCACCATTAGAGCCTCTGCACACTTGTGTCAACAACGAAAGGGGTTCTGCGGTTGTACCCCAAATCTGTTCACATCAAATCCATTCACGGAGACAGGAGTGGCTGCCGGTGGGCTTGGGACCCAGGAGAGGAGGCAGGAGACTCAGCTGTACTACATTTGCTGTTTCAAAGACCCTTGAGAGCACACAAGCACCTGCCCACGTCACGTGGCTTCCCACCCAGCCCCTAAGCCCCGTCCTCAGCCTTTCCTCCTGGGACACTGTTCCTCACGTTCGCTCTCACTGTCCGGTCAGTTAATGCCTGGCTCCGTGCAACACGAGAATCAAAAGGCCAGCTGCCTAGCCTCCTGAGGACGTGGCTTGCAATCTGCCTGGATCTGTAATGTCCTAGGAGGGCACCGACATCTTGGAATCTGCAAGGACCCTCTTCCCACAGAGGCCCAAGGATGCACACTCCAGAGGACATGTGTCTCTGAGCCCTCCCCCATATCCCCCCAGGCTTCTTTAGTCACACGGTATTTTCAAGCAAACAGGGAGATGCTGGTCCAAAGGTCGTTTGTCTCTCTCTTCTTTGAGTCCAGCTGTTGCCTTGGGCCTCAATATAACAACGTGTCACAGGCCATGGCCTGGCTGCCCCGGGCCGTGAAAATACATTTGCAAGACCTCAGCTCCCACCTGGGACTGCCCTGTCCTCGCCACATACATCACGCTCTGCTCTGGTGACATGTGCAAATATTCCTCATCTCCCTGCATCCCTTTCCCAAACCAGACAATAAGAACATTCTAATTATTGGCCATGAAGAAGAGGTTGCAGGGGGTTGGTTAAGGCATGAAAAATATGCAGCCTGGTTGTGTATTCTGTCCTGCTCAAAATCACAAAGCCTTCTAGTGGTTTCTTTCCCCAAGGCCTGAATGGCGTCACCAATTTTTTACTTCAAGAAAGAAAAGATCCAATTAATGTTACACCTCCCGGGACACAGGGCAAGGCTGAAGATTCCTCCCGTCTCCTTATTTATTTGATTTAAACATTTGTCTCTTTGGGGAAATGGACTTCAGGCTATAAGCAAGGACTTAAGAATTCAGCTAAAACACACGCACCTCCAGTGGCGACAGCTGGACACATGGATGACTCCAAGGACACGTCTGGCCGTGGCTGCTCCAGGGCCTGGATGCTGCTCTCAGTCACTCAGAGGACCCCTCTGGCTTGTGGGGACCCACCCCCACACCTCACGCCAGACAGCTTGGGTACACCCACGTGGTCAGTGGGCCCCAGGCCCAGGAAAGTTCTCTGTCCGGGTGTTTCCTCCTCACACCGGCAGGAGTGAACAATGCCGTCTCTCCAGCTGAGGGCTACGGGAGATGCTGTTCATCGGGAGACAGGCTGCTATGGCAACTTGAGGAGAATGGAGCCAGGCACTGCCGTCACCTTGAATCCGGCACCGTGCTTCTGCTGCAGTGGCAGAGGGGATCGGGCTCCTGGCTCTTCCCACTACTGCAGCTGAGCACAGGTAGCTGACCCTCGGGTCCCCTCCTTGGGTCCCCTCCTCGGCCTCCCGGCCTTGGGTACTCATCTGCTCCTCCTCGATCGGAGGGAGCACACGGCCCAGTCCCCTGAGAGCACCACCTCCATTTGTATTTGTCAGACTAGTTCTTCCTTGTGTGCATGGCTCCGGCTTACTTCTGAGATGGGGCTCTTCCTTGATTTCAGCTCATTAAAATCCTGCAGCTAATTAAAACCCGCTCTAACGGCGGCGGCGGCAAACTCTGGGACGCGTCCCCTCCAGTTTTATGCGTAGGCATAAAGTTGCAGTGCTCAGTGAAGAGGACTCATGGCTGGAAAGCAGGGCTGCAGGCTCCCAATTACTCCAGCCTTCCTCCACCAGCCGGGCCTCGGGGGTGCTGGATACAGTCCTGAAATCCCCAAGGCGGAGCTTCGCCAGACCCAGCACTGCTCATCTGCACCCCAATCCGATAGGTGGGTAAGTATCGATTTGCCCATCGTCCTAGGTCTGTTACAAGGTCAGGTTCCCTCCAATCGCCCCCCATCCCGAAGTTTCTGCAGGTCGGAAAAAGGGCCCCTATTGTGGAGGGTACAGTGTAAATCAGGTCTATTTATCCCCAACTTTGCCCCCGAAGCCCCTATGAACACCACAGTCCAGCCTCACCCACCTCAGCACAAACACAGAAAGTCTCCCTGAAGGCTAAAGGATTCCAGAAAATTCATGATTGCCATGACAGGTCCCAAGGACCTGGTCAAAGAACCAGCAGCCAAGCCACAAGGCACACCACAGGTACGGTCTTTGCCTAGGACTTCTCACCTGCTCAGGGAAGTTTACACTCACAGGGCAGAGGATAGGAATTCTAAAGATAGAGAAACTGAGTCCCTCCTTACCCCAACCCTGGCTGATCCCAGCACCCCCACTCCCTGAAGCTCTGAGCGCCTGTTCTAGCCCTTCCCCCGCTGGGCTCACATGGAGCCACGGAGCTGGGTGGGAGGCCCCTCTCCATCTCTGCATTCCCAGCACTGAGCACCCAGCCTGGCACCAGAGCCGTGATCAATAGCTGTGGTGTAGGTGGAATGCGCATGAGTTAATAAACGGAAGTGTTGGGGGCCATCGGGAGAGAGGCACACCATGAACTCGGAATTTTAAAAAGGTCATTTCAGGGAGCTATGGGTTTGTTTTGATTGGGTCTGGGCAGGAAGCAAGTCCAGTGATGTCAGTACAACCACTGGCGAACCCTGTGTAGTTGGTTACCTCAGAAACACCCAAGGCTCACTGCGCATCAAGGTATCACCTGGAATCCTTCCATCCGTCCAAGAGTACACAACATGGGGCTTGAAGACTTACATTTTCAAAGGTAAATGTAGAGCCTCTCTCTGGTTGATATGCAAATGTATATGAAAACATTTACATAATTAGATGTCATAAAATTGATGGCCTCCAAGCCTTTTGTGTTAGCTACATTTCTCGTTGTTATGACAGGAGCAATGTGGAGAAGGAGTCTCACAGCTGGAAGGTGAACGTGGGAGGACGTCATGGAGGAGCGGGAAGCGGCTGGCTGCAGTGTGTCTGCAGTCGGGAAGCAGAGAGCGATGGGCAGGCGGCAGAGCTCAGCTGGCTCTCTCTTTTGCTTCAGCCTGGAACCTTAGCTGGAGGGATGGCGCTGCCCACATTCAGGTCAGATCTGTTCCCCTGTCAGTTAAGCCTCTCTAGACCCCTTCATCAGCATTCCCAGGGGTGTGTTTTCTTTTCTTTCTTTCTTTCTTTTTTTTTTTTAAGATTTATTTATTTATTATGAACACAGAAGAGGGCGCCAGATCTCATTACAGATGGTTGTGAGCCACCATATGGGTGCTGGGAATTGAACTCAGGACCTCTGGAAGAGCAGCCAGTGTTCTTAACCTCTGAGCCATCTCTCCAGCCCCCGAGGTGTGTTTTCATAATGACCTTAAATCCATCAAACGGAAGATGAAGCCAAACCATCACACCTTCCAACTGCTGTGTAATGTCAGAAAACCCCAGAAGCAACTCACAGTTCACGGGTGTTAGTCAAGTGTCTGTGAAGGGGCTGGTGAGAAGGCTCAGCAGGTAAAAACACTTATATGAGTTTGAGCCCTAGGTCCCGTGTAGTGGAAGAAAAGGATTAACTCCTAAAACTTGTCCTCTGACCTCACATGCTTACACACACACACACACACACACACACACACACACACACACTAAACACACAAATTTTTTTGAAATCAACACAAGGGTATCTCTGAAGATGTACGCAAAGTCAACCAGAACAGTCAGGAAATACTGCACAATTGCATTTTATGAGGTGCACAGAACTGTCAAGTTCAGAGACAGAAGGCGAGCTAGAGATTGCCTGGGTCTGGGAGGGGATGTGAGTCATGTTTCAGCGGGTACAGAGTTCCAGTCCGGGAGGATGAAAAGGCTGGAAGGTAGACTGTGGTTAGAGCTGCATGCCAACGTGAATTTAGTTAATGCCACTGGACTACACACTTAAAAATGGTGACACTGGGGCAGGAGAGACGAAAGCTCCACAGTAAGAGCACACACTGCTCGTGCAAAAGCCCCAGGTCCCAGCACTGGTGCAGGGTGACTACAGTTCCAGGGGATCTCACACCTGGACTCCCTGGGCAGCAGGCACACATGTGATGCACACACAGACACAAAGACTATGGTGGTTTGAATAAGAACGGCCCCCATAGAGGCTTACATGTTCGAATGCTTGGTCCTCAGTTGGTGGAACTGTTTGGGAAGGGATTAGGAGGTGTGGTCTTGTTGGAGGAGGTGTGCCACTGGGGGTAGTCTTTGAGACCTCGGAAGCTTCAGGACATCTCCAGAGTACTCTGTTTCCTGCTGACAGTTGGACAGGTGAGCTCCCAGATGTTCCTGCTGCCATACCTTCACCCTGCCATCATGAACTCTGACTCCGGAGCTGTAAGCCCAATTAACCCTTTCTTTTATAAGTTGCCTTGGTCATGGTGTTTTTTTCACAGCAATAGAAAAGCAAGTCAAAACACATACACAAAATAAATCTTCTGAAAACAGTTAACGTCATGCATTTTATGTGACGTGTATTTTATATATTTATGTTTTCATTGGGCTCAGATAGGGAGTTCATGTTCTGGGCCTGGCTTCCCCTCCAGCCAGCTGTGAAACCCCCAAGATTCAATTTCCCTTATCTCACAATCTGTCCTCAGACAAAATATCAGCTGTGGATGAGTTTCCAAGTTCCTAGCAGCTCCGGGGGTGAGACAAATGCCTCGGAAAACAGACATCTTGTGACTTTCACGCCCACACAGCCGCTTTCAGGCAGACAAGTGGCCATCTGGAGAGAGTGTCCGTCACCTATGTCTGAGGCCTGTCCTTCATCACGGATCTCGGTCTCTTCCATTCACAAGCCTCTGGGAGGCTTCTAGGGCTGTGCCCTAAAGTCCTACATACCAAAGGCACTGTTGCAGAGGCAGTGGGTCCCCACGGACCGAGCAAGTCCTGCTGAGCTATTTACCTTCGTGACAACTGTCTTGGAAAAAGGTGTCCATGACAACCCGCTGGAGTGTCGAGCTGCACACTGCACTCTGGGATTCTGCAAAGCCACACTTTCCTCCCGGAGGGCCCTCTGGCTGAAATGAGGCCATCTGGGGCTGCTCTGTACCAGGGCACCTTTGTTTTATGTGTGCCCTACATGGAGCCCAGCCAGTACAGTGTCCCATTAACTAAAAGGAATCTCTGGGGCCTGGACAGTGAGACCCTGAGACAACGAGAGCTTAGCCTGGTCTAGAACATGCTATGGCATCCAGGTTGGTTTGGGAGTTGAGATCTTCCTCTATGCGCCTCCCAAGTGCTATGGTTACATATGTACACGACCACACAGACCCTGATGGAAATCACTTTAAAGCAGACATTTCAACCCGGCTAATGATTTGGATCATACTGTAACAACAGCCAGCTTTTTCATTTAAAAATCTTTAATTTTTAAAGAACTTTAAAGGGCAACATGGGACTGCACTCGGTGATGAAGCGTCCCGTATTTTACAGTCTCATTATTGATGTCCGGGTTGTGACACTGAACTATCATACAGGACAACTGTGCATAACATTAACTATTAGGAGAAACAGACAAAGAGCACTCAGGACTTCTGCAGGTTGTTCTGTGCAAGTGTGCAAATATATAATATTCCAAAAAATTTCTTTTAATTAAGAAGCCATGAACTTAAAATTAAAAGTCTTTGGGGCTGGAGAGATGGCTCCGTGGTTAAGAGCACAGGCTTCTCTTACAGAGGACCTGGGTTCGATTCTTAGCACCTACATGGTGGCTCACAGCCATCTGTAACTCCAGTTCTAGAGGATTCAACGATCTCTTCTGGCCTCTGTAAGCACTGAATGTACATGGTTCACCTACACACATACAGGCAAACACTCTCATACATAAAATAAAAATAAATAAACCCTAAAAATGTCTGGCCTTTCAGCTCATGCCTAGTGGAAATGAATTCCAACATTGTACCCATAAATAACAGAAAGTCCTTATCATGGGTCAGTGCCAGCCCTCATTGTACGTACAAAACATCTTAAAGTTAGGAGACTACTCCTTTAATAGGAAAATTTGATGTGTTAGCAACTACCGGCTGATCTTTGTGCGTTTTTCAATTGCAAATTGCACTTTAAAAATTCAAACAATTATTAATATTGATTTGGACTAAAACAATATTGAATTTCAATATATCTCCAACTCCTTTATGAATTACCCTGTGGACACACGGCGGTTATGATAGAAGGGCATCTGCATGCTCAATTTCTTCTCAGCAAGGATCCTTGAGGAGGGCTGATGTGATTCGCAGATAATGAACTTCGCAGGTCTAAGACTAGCTCCAGCGTCCTTGGCCACAATCACAGATTTCCCCCACAGCACAGCTCTAAGTCCAGAGCTGCTTGTCCCATGGGGCATTTCACAGCCCATCTTACAAAGCGCAGGTTAGGAACACGCGCTCAAATCCAAGAATAGAATTTCATGGTTCTCAGAGGGAGGAATGAAAACGGAACAGATATTTATTTTGCTTTGGTAATGTTGCAGTGACTATGCAGGACACTATACAAACAGCCCACTTAGCTTGGTTCACGGTAACTTCTTGAAGTGAAAAATCATTATCCTTATTTGTCACAGGTCTGGTTCTCTGTGAGAAGGAGCTGAGACACACTTCAGAGGTGTAAGTGTTTATTAAGGGCCAACACCTGTGAAGGGGAGCGGCTGGAAACAGAAGGGACAAGACACCTCTACAGCACGCACAGTCTGCGGGAGCACCCTGCGGCAGGCAGCAATGGCTGACTTTTTACCTCGGGCGTTCTCCGTGGCTGGGTGTGGGTCGCCCAGGGAAGAATGTGTCCTCAGGTGAGGCAGCCTGCTGAGGCCGAGGCAGATCCCGAAGGAACTGGCCCCTGAGTCCGGCTGTTGACCGCATATCTAGTGGGAGGTCAGCAAGCTCTCCCTGGGAAGCTAGGAGCACATCTCTCAGTCTGCCCCTCTGCTCCCAGTGGGCAAAACAAAGGCCCAGGGAGACCAAACATTTCAAGGTTATGTCATAAATTACAGCCATCCCAGATCTGTCTGACTCAAAACCTGTCTCTCTCCCAGCCAGCCCCAGCTTTTCTCCAACAAAGCTTACATCAGACTGTCCTGACCTTCAGTTGCGGAGACAGGAAGGTTTGGAAGCCTCCAGAGGAATATGCAGAAAGTTTGGCTGTGTAAGCAAATACACTCCCCTCCTCTCCCCCCACTAACATCTGTGTGACGTGTACGCATGCGCGTGCACACACACATTCATTTATTGCATTGCTAATAGAAGGGGAAGACACGGGTTATTCGGGTGAAGAGCTCCCCTGACTTATAGCTTGGAGACCATCTTTTCCCAGTAGATCCACTGGATCTTGCCCAGAGCAGCCGAGAATGCACAGTGTTGCACGACCAGCCTCCTTTTACGTTTAGAAAGCACTAAGCTATTCACATTTCCCAGCTGCTCTGACATCCACAGCAGGGAAAATTATAGGGGAGGAAAAAAATTGCATATTTACTTCTCCAAATTGAAAGCTGGGGTATAATATGGGCAGAAAAGTGTGTGAGTAAAACTGGAGTGCCCCGGCCCCTGGCAGGGCGCAGCTGCCTCCAAGCTGCCAACGGCAATCCAGAGACTCTGGAGGAGGAGAGACTGGCTGAGGAGCTTGGCTTCTTTCCAGGGAATCCCTCTCCCTGTGGCTGGCACAAGGAAGCCCCAGAGGACTTGCCTTTGGGCACTCGGCTGCCAGCAATGCCTGGGACAGAGTGGGTGCTTGGGCGCTGTGTGGCGAGCAGAGTGTCCTACTGTGAGGAGGAAAGGGGAAGGCATTTGCATGCACACCAGAGCAGTGGGTCCTTTCAACTCAAGTCATGCGGCTGAGACAGGCAGATGCTGCAGGCAGATGCAGGGCGAACACCCCTTCCTTATTTCTTTTTTAAAGTTTTGGTTTTTAGTAGTTTTTAGAGTGTGTGTGTGTCTTTCTGTCTCTGTCTGTCTGTCTGTCTGCATATGTGTGTGTGCATATGAGGTACAGGTGCCTGAGAAGACCAGAAAGGTCAGATCCCCTGGAACTGGAATTACAAGTAGTTTCGAGCCACCCGATATGGGTGTTGGGGACCGAACTCAGGTCCTCTGCAAGAGAAACTCGGTGCTCTTCACCCTGAGCCGTCTCTCCAGGTCAGCTATTCCTCCTTGATTCCTGTATTTGTTACTTTTCTCATCACTGACCAAGTCCTGGCAGGAACAATGGAAGCTTATGACATTTATTTGGCTCCTGAGTGGGTGGATTTCAGACCACGAGGGTGGGAAGGTACACAGGAACCAAGCAGCTCCCATCACGGCAGGAGGCAGAGAGGGAATGGTGGCGGTCCTCTGACGGCTTTCTCTCCTTTACCCCTTTCTTCCAGGACTCTCACCCCAGGGCATGGCACTGCCTACATTCAGGAAGGCCTTGCTGTGAGTTATCCTCTCTGGGGTCATCCTCACAGACAGCCACCAGTGAGACTCCCCTGTCTCCTGAGTCATTCTAAATCCAGTCAGGTTGAAGGGGGACTGAACAGCATACTGCCCATCATGGAGCTAACCAATGAATAGGCTGGTCTCTTACAGTCTAAGGTCTCTCGGGCTGACAGCAGGGCAGAACAATCAAGTGTCTTGGTTCCCTCCTTCTGTCTGGCCAGTAGGTCTGTCTAGGCCAGCATGATGGAGTCCAGGCTTCAGTGACCTAGGAGTACTAATGAACAGCAGGGGCCCAACCCATAAGGTTCTGCCCCACATCTCCATCTTACTAACATGTCTGTTCCAAGTCTCCTCCGCCTCATTGATCTCTTGATGGCCCCTTCTTCCCCTCTAAAGGATTTTAGAAAGCCAGAATTACATCCCCACCCCCAGCCTCTTCCTCCCTTCTACCACACTGAGCTGCAGACCCAGCCTTCCAAGCATCTTCTCCTGTCTGTTGGTGCTAAGCTGATTCAGCACCCAGGGACCTGGACAGCTCCCCACCTCCAAACAGAGCTGTACCATGTGTTCAGTCACTAAGTCCCAGTTCAAAAAGCATCCCAGGGCCAGAGCCGCCCAACTCTGTCGTGAAATACTAGTTTAAGATGTGTTACATCCGTTTGTGCTGTGGAACATTTGTTTAATGATGCAGAGATGTGTTGCATTCTTTTGTTGCATTTGTTTTTAACTCTGTGAAGCTGTGCTACTCTATCTGCCGAAAATGCCTGATTGGTTTAATAAAGAGCTGAACGGCCAATAGCAAGGCAGGAGAGTGATAGGTGGGGCTGCCAGGCAGAGAGAATAGATAGGAGGAGAAGTCTAAGGATGAACTAGAAGAGTGAGGAGAAAAGGAGAGGAGGATGCCAGGGGCCAGCCATCCAGCCACACAGCCAGACACAGACTAAGAAGGGAAGGAGACATATAGAATAAAGAAAGGTAAAAAGCCCAGAAGCAAAGTGTAGAAGAGAAATGGGATACCTTAAGTTAGAAAAGCTGGCTAGAAACAAGCCAAGCTAGGGCCAGGCATTCATAAGTAAGAATAAGTCTCCGTGTATTTATTTGGGAGCTGGGTGGCGGGCTCCCAAAGAGTAAAACAACAACAACAACAACAAACTACACAACTCCCCACATCCGTACATCTCAGTGTGACCCATGAACTCGGAAGAGCCAGTCCCCGGTAACATCCAAGCCCTGCCTTCATCCCTCCTCATTCCCAGAAGGTGCCCATCGAAGGCTGCTGTTCTCTACTGTGTCCTAAGGCCACAGGGCATTCCTCCAACACAGGTAACCAGGAGAGAGCACTGTGCTCCAAGCATCGGGTGTTCAGCACAGTGTTTCTCACTGGGTGGCATCATCATACCGTATTTCCTGTGCGGTAAGTAGGTCCCTCGTGGATCCATCCCACAAGACTACTTATGGAGATTCCTGCTGTGATGGGCGATGTCCTGGGGTGAAGGACCTAGTCTTCTCTCCACAGTGCATGCTATCCCGCAGAAGGTGCCCCCTCTATTTAAAAAAATTTACCTGTTGAGTGTTTTGCCTGCATATATGTATGTGAACCATATGAATGCCTGCTGCCTATAGAGGTCAAAAGCAGAGGTTAGAATGGTTGTGAGCCACCCTGTGGGCAATAGAATCGAACCTGGGTCCTCTGCAAGAACAGCACATGCTCTTAACTGTTGAGCCATCTCTCCAGCCCCGTGGTCCCACTCTTTGCAAGGCTTAGCTGACTCTGTTTATGTCAAACAACATGAAGAGAGGTCTGGTTTCTCTCTTCCTGAGCCCACAACCTCTTTCTTACTATCCTGAATCCTACATAGTCTCACTACTCAGCCTCAATAATACAAGAAGAAAAGAAAACCTTGATGCTCTCAGAAACATGGTAGCGCTCCCAGGCATTTACCAGATGGAGTGGGTCACAGCTACAGAAGGCCATTAGCCAACTGGTAGCATCTCAAAGTGGAATGACATCCACAAGGTCCCATCCTTGGGCCTGTCAACGTCTCTGTCAGCTGACCATAGTGGAGTTGATTAAGGCCCAACCAACTTCTTTCAGGGTACAGAAGAGAAAAAAGGAAGGTAGGTGGAACAGGCATCTTACGAAGGGACCCAAAGTGGCCAATCACTGGTCTCTAGTGAGTCCCTGTCAGAAGCAGCTCATTTCCAGTAATAACCACGTGACCCTTTATACAATGAAAGTTGTTCTTCAAGTGACTCAGCCAATGGCCTTCAGGAGCCGATCCCAACCCTCAGACCTGCCAGTCAAGCATTGCAGATTTTAAAGGACTACTCAATGGGCTAGGGCTGCACCTCAATGGTACAGCGCACTGGGAGAGTGAGACCCCCAGGTTCAAGCACCAGGGAGCGAGTTGGGGGTAGAGGGGTGGGGTGTGACTCAATAAAAACTTAGGGGCAAGCAGGGTGTGGTGGCACATGCCTTTAATCCCAGCATTCAAAGGCAGAGGCAGGCGTAGCTCTGCAAGGATAAGGCCAACCTGGTCTACATAGTGAGGCCTTGTCTCAAGAAACAAAACAAAACAAAAACGCCTCATGTCTAAGCCCACTGAGCCCTGGGGTCCACTCTGCCATGAGAAGTGTAGCCTCAGGTGTGAGGAGGGACGAGATCTCTGGATAGAAGTAATGCCTAATGTTGCAGAGACTCGCATAAAATTAGCTGAGCAGAGAAAAGGCTTGAGATGGTGTGCCAATCTGCCATGGCTAGGAGCTGGCTCCGCCGCTCTGAAACCTCATGGTACCCATGCAGAAACGTGGGCTTCCAGCACGAGGCTTTTGCTTCTGTCTGGAGGATGGTCGGTGTGGTGAGAGACAAGAGAGTGTGGTGCAGCATATATGGTATGCCGCCTCCCAACCCCATTCTGTCTCCTTCTCTGTCCAACCCTGCTGCCTAGTGATGTTACACACACACACACACACACACACACACACACACACACACACACACACTTTACGGTTTGAATGATGTTCTTCCCTCCTCCAATCTATATTTTGACATCCTACCCCGCACCACTCAGAATGTGACTTTATCTGGGAATGGGATTATCGAAGACTAAACAGTTAGGATGAAGCCATGATAGAACAGCAAGCGCCCTGTCCCTAAAAGATGGTCTACATAGTGAGTTCAAGGCCAACCAAGGCTACATAGGGAGAGCTTTCTGAAAAAAAAAAAAAAAAAAGACTAGTGTCCTTAGAGAAGGGGACCTACAGACACAGACTCATGTCCTATACCCTAGGAAACCCTTTATCCATGTGAGGTTGCGGGTGTGAACATGTCTGTGACAGGTACATGTGAAGACATGGCTCCATGGCTCTGCTTGTGTGCTAATGAGCATGTGCCGAATGTACAACACATGTGTTTCCAAACTCCTCATTCTGTTGTTAGCTGCCATTAACTAGACAGTCCAGCTGCAGGCAGGCCATATCCGGCTCTGGACCACCATGGGGACTGGTCCCCAAGTGGGTGCTTCCCTTCTTCAAAGGGGTGGGAGAGTCAGCCTCCTTCCTGCCAGGGGACAGCAAAGCTCTGTCTGTCTCTCCTCTGAGCCTGGAGGAAGGACAGTAGGAGGGCGGCCTGGGCTGGCGGGGTGGGGGAAGCTTAGGAGCAGCAGCCTAGCAGGGCCATCTGCCATCTGCGCCACTGCTCCGCTGCTGTCCTCTCCGTCCCCTCTCCGCCTCAGGGTGCATCACTCCGGTGACCCCTGGGAACTGGAAGCTAATTTTCCACCATCATTAGTGATGGGAAGACCTCAGGTTCTGCCTTTAATTAAAGTCAAACGTGGGGCTGAGGAGAAGCGCCGCACGCAGACGTCCCTGTCTCGCTTGTAAAAGCCATATGCAAATAATTAAGCAAGGCATGGAAGCCATAATTAAAAATTTCACAAACCCCTCATTAGCTGAGCAGGCTGCACAGAGAAGCGGGACTGAGTCCCTCCCCCACACCCATGGCAGTTCCTGCAGATGGTTAATTGGGGTGGGGGTGGGGGGAGTGGTGGGCCACACCTAGGTGACGGTGCACCTGGCAATGTGCCTGCAGGGATCCTAGTACATTTCCTAGGACAAAGCAGGCAGCTTGAAGGCTCCACAACAGGGTCCCCAGCCCCAAGTTTCACTGCCTCTCCTGGGTGCGATCCTAAGTGTACACAGCGGGGACCCACTGACAGAAGGAGAAAGACTAAAGACCCCCTCCATCTGGACACGGCTGAAGCCCCCACCCCTCCCCATTTCCTGAAGTCCTTCAATCCCTTCTAGGCAAGCATGTGTCTCTGGGCCTTGTAGCCACTGTGCTGTGATGCACACCAAGACAAAGGCCGTAGGCAGGGGACCCACAGCCCAGAAATCGCTCACCCAGTCCCCGGCTTTGATCAGCATCTCTGGTAACGGGGAGGGTGGGGTGGTAGGTGGGTGTGTCTGACATACACAGAGAGTGTATTCCATACACCCTTTGGTTTCTCTCCCCATCACACCGGGGGTCCCTGGCTCCAGCGCTCAGCATCCACAGACACCTGGGTCACCTCATGATGGGGATTGATCTTGCCAGGCGAGTCACCACAGGCATAATCTTTACTTGCTCATTGACATTTCCAAATGAATATTCACTTGTCCCAATTGTGGCCACTTGTTTTCTGTCTCCTCTGATCAATGGTATTCCTCGGAAGGCGCCGTCCTCACTGGAGACATTGATTGATGGCCAGGAAGCTGCCCGCAACACGGCGGGAGCAGACGCGGTCTCCCAGCTAAGAACCTGCTTGCCTCCCCCGCAGGCAGGCTGTCCTGTCCTGGGCTGGACCAAAGCGTCCACAAAGCCCACAGCCGAGATTCACTCCTCTCACTAGAAGTGAGTGCTTCGAGTCCAGAAAGCAGACCTTTTTGGTTTGTTTTTGAGACAGAGTAGTCTTCCTATGTAACCCAATCTGACTTCGAACTCACTATGTGGCCCAGGCTGGCCTTGAACTCACTATGTTGTCCAGGTTGAACTTGAAATCAGGACCCACCTTCCTCAGTTTCTCCAATGCTGAGATCACAGGTCTGCACCATCACACTCAGCTCCAAAAGCAGATCTTAGGAGTTTTGGGACCTCAGAGCCAAGAGCATTCTGTTTGGCCACCTCTTGACCCAGAAGATCTCTCCATCTTTATCCACATTTCTGGACTTAGCCCTTTACAATTCAGACATTGCTTTCTTGGTGGCTCAAAAAAAAAAAACAAAACAAACAAACAAACAAACAAACAAACCACGTTATTTCTCATTCTCTTCTTTCACATAGAGAGAATGCAGGCCAGTCAGCCAAGGTGGTTGTGGTCAGACACCATGCGAGGGACCCTGCTCTCAGAAACATCCAGAGCTACGTGTGGTGAGCCTTGCTGTAAATCCCAGCACTTGGGGGGGCTGAGGCAGAAAGATTATGAGTTCAAGGTGAGCCTGTACTACATAGCAAGACCCTGCTTCAGGAGAGAAAAATAAAACACAATAATGTCGTAGTCACTGTTCTATTGCTATGATGAGACGTCATGACCCAGGTAACTTCCAAAAGGAAGCATTTCATTGGGAGCTTACGGTTTCTGAGAGTTAGTCCATGACCATCATGGCAGGGAGCGTGGCCACGGCAGGCAAGCATGGCATGGTGCTGGGGCAGCAGCTGAGAGCTACATCTGATCCACAGGCAGCAGGCCGAGAGCAAGACTGGGCCTGGGGTGGGCTTTGGAAAGCCCTAGTGACACTTCCTCTAACAAGACCACACCTCCTAATCCTTCACCAACTGGGAAGCAAACATTCACATATATGAGCTTATGGGGGCCGTTCTCATTCGGACCACAGCAGTAATCCAGCCCAGGGCAGGCTGGGAGGGCCATCTGCTCTGAATTTTCTCCTCTCCAGCACCACTCGACAAAAGCTCTTCGAGTCAGTTTGTAGCCCCCTTCATTTCTTCTGTCTTTCATTTACAGAAGCTTCTCTGAGGGTCCGACGCCCTGCCCACCTCCTCCTCCTGCCCCCATGCATCTTTTCTGCTGCTGACACACCTGACTGAGAACCGACAGTGCAGTCACTGACCCCCATGTAGTCTGAGCACCCCTAACTTCCAAACTCGAAACGCTTCATAAATCTACAACTTCCCCATTGCTGTTGATGTGACCCACAGGTGGAAAATTCTACCCTGGGAAACGTGATTTTCCACACAAGATTAATATCAGTGTTGTATAAAACCACTTCAGCAGGCTTTGGGTACAATGTGCATAGGAAGCATACATGAATTCTGGGCTTAGATCCGGGTCTCATCCCTAAGACATGATTATATACACAAATGTTCCCCAAGCTGAACAGTTCAGGAACTCAAAAGGACTCTGTCTGGACCTAAGCATTTTGTATAACTTGGAAGAGTCCACTTGCGGTGCACACTTGGGTGGAGAAATGGACCATCCCATTTATACAACTCACACACAGATTACAAATTCTCATTCTCTCTGTCTCTCCCTCTGTGTGTGTGTGTGTGTGTGTGTGTGAGAGAGAGAGAGAGAGAGAGAGAGAGAGAGAGAGAGAGACAGAGAGAGACAGAGAGAGAGACAGAGAGAGGGAGAGGGAGGGAGGGAAAGAGAGAGAGGGAGAGGGAGGGAGGGAGGGAAAGAGAGAGAGAGGGAGAGGGAGAGGGAGGAAGAGAGAGAGAGAGAGAGAGGGAGAGAGACAGAGACAGAGAGACAGAGAGAGAGACAGAGAGAGACAGAGAGAGAGACAGAGAGAGGGAGAGGGAGGGAGAGAGGGAGGGAAAGAGAGAGAGAGGGAGAGGGAGAGGGAGGAAGAGAGAGAGAGAGAGGGAGAGAGAGGGAGAGAGACAGAGACAGAGAGACAGAGAGAGAGAGAGTGAGCGAGCATGCTGGGCTGGGCCACCTTTATGTCATTTAGCCCCACCCCCACCAGCCCCTCACTGCAGTATTCTAGGCAAGTGCTCTACCGCTGAACCACGCCCCCGCCTGTATATATATATAACAAATAGTAGGGGCTGGAGAGATGGCTCAGCGGTGAAGACCACTAGTGGCTCTTGCAGAGGACCTGGGTTCAATTCCCAGCACCCACATGGCAGCTCACAACTATCTGTAACTTAAGTGCCATGGGATCCAACACTCTCACACAGACACACATGCAGGCAAAACACTAATCAATGTACACCAAGTAAAAATAAATAGTAGTGAACCCACTCTCCATCTCAAAGAGCAGAACAATTGCTGATGTTTGGATTCCCCTTGAATCTCACCTACTGTTTCCCCCATTTTCCCCTCCAGAGGCAACTCATCCACGTGGTAAATATTTACTAAGCATATATTCTAGAACTGTTCTGGACAACTGGCACCCGCTGCGGACAGAACAGAGAGCAGAACTACAGTCTAACCAGAGCAAAGCAGATGCCATAAAGAACACAGTAAGCTGTGTGGGGCACTGGAAGGCGCTCCTTACCTGTGAAGGGAGGGGAGCAAAATGAACAAGGGGAGGAACCCATGGAGAGAACCGGTCCACGCAGGGAAGCCGGTCCCAGCACCGCAGGACATATCAGTACATAGATATGACTTCACTGGGAAGGCACTATTGGAGCCGTGTAGACGTGCATACAGGGGAGACCCGTGCAAAGAAGGTGCCATCTGAGCCACACGGACATACAGGGCGGCTTGTGCAAAGGACCCTGGAGTGAGGACATGTCTGAAGTGTGTTAGGAGAAAGATGCACGCACAGAAGCATGAACGGAGGTGAGATCAGGGGGGTGACCTAGTTTGACTTGGACTTGGGCAGTGTCCCTCCTGGCACGCTGAGAGCAATGGCAGAAGCCAGGTGAGAGGTCATAACCCTGATGTGGAGACCTGCGTCTGCTCTTCTCATGGGAGGACCAGTGTTTTAGAAGCCAACTTTGCTTGGTGATGACGGTCACACGCATTGTTTACTTTGGTCTACGAAACAGATGAAGGACATGGATATTGTGGGTCCTAGAAACAAACTGTTGATGCCTCTGGTCAATCCTGGCTCTTCCTACCTGTTTCTATACGGGGAAGCTTAGGAGCCAAGGATGCAGATGTGTACAGAGCGAGACTAGAACAACGGGGCATGCCATGATGACATGGAGGAGGGCCCTGGAACAGCCAGGATGCCTGCGTCCGCACTCTGGCTCCCCTTCTGTGACAGTCAGTCTCAATGGAGAAGTGTCTAGAAGAGGGGTAATGCATACTCTGGGTGTGTCCATGAAGGTATTTCCAGAGAGGAACAGCTTACGGAAAGAAACCTACCCTGGATGTGGGCGGCACCACCTCACAGGCTGGGTCCTGGGAGAGAGGAAAAAGGAGGAGGCTAAAGAGAGCCTAGGCATGCTCTCTGCCATGCCCACTTCACCATGGCAGACTGAAACCTTTGACGCTACAAGCTAGAATAAATCCATCCATTGCCAGAGCGATGAAAAGCTTAAGCAGCTGCAAGCTAGCTGTGCCACCGAGGGCAAGTTACTTAACCTTTCTGTGCTTCGGTTTCATTTTTTTTGCTTTTCAATTTAAAATGAGGCTACCGTACTAGGTTAATCTGAGCACTGTATGGGCAGTCAGGGTGATTTTGCTGGAGCAGTGCCTGGCACTTAAGGAGCCCTCACTCAAGTTAGCTGCTAGTTTGGAAGGACGGACGAAGCCCCTTCTGCACCCCCCCCCCCCCCGTGCTCCTCTCTGAGGCAAGTCCATCATCCTACAGTTGGCAAGACCTGAATGCCTGCAAGAAATGAGAGCTGTAGAAGCTTCCAACGAGGTCCCCAGGAAACATCTCCCGAGCACAGAGAAATGTATATTCCTGGAAAGGGCTTCCAGGAAATCAGCCCATGAGCACTTTATCAAGGAGAGAGAGTGCAGCCACGTTCTTGGCGGGATATCTGCAGCCAGTGTTGGCCTTGGGCTACCTCTATTGGCTGGTGTCCCGAAGAGCAGTGGGGATGGTATTTATCTGTACAGTTTGTGTTCGGAGTGCTCTCTGAGCCATGGCTGCTGGAGATGCCAAGCTCCGTGCAGAACATCTATTTGCAGAGTGTGAGGTGGTTGGGTCTCTTCCTAAGGTGCCCTCTGGCCCGTATCACATCAACGGCTCTGATGACGTACAGTGGCTCAGAAGGATGCAGTGTACAGTAAGTTTTCAACATCGAGACTGATATGGCTCTGAACCCCGATTCTCCTGGCTCACAGGAGTCTGTCTTCAGAAGTGTGAGCCACCACACCCAGCTACTGGTGGGCCATTAGAATTGACCCATATTAAACTCCATGGGATCAGGGAAACGGTGGCATTTAACGTCCTGTTTAGTAGATTTTTTTTTCACCTTGTGGAGTGTTTTTCCCTCTCTTTTTACATAATTAATTACTTTGCTTGCAAGGTTGAATCTCCTAAAAATCTGGCAAAATGCTAAAAGTTGATGCTTGGCAGGGAATGATGGAGTGTATTTTCAAAATATTTGTAAGGTTTTCTTCTCTGTGTGTGTGTGTGTGTGTGTGTGTGTGTGTGCGCGCACATATACACACACACCAGCCTTGTCTGGAACTTGGCATTGTTGCGATATCCATAATGGAAAGCTGGTATTGTTTTCAATTCAACTTGAAGACCTTCGACTCCAGTTCATACACATAAAGGGAGTCTCTAAGACCTAAGAAAACATTTAATTTTTGTTGGACGGTGGTGGCGCACGCTTTTAATTCAAGCACTACGGAGGCAGAGGCTGGTGGAGCTCTTGAGTTTGAGGCCAGCCTGGTCTACAGAGTGAGTTCCAGGACAGCCAGGGCTACACAGAGAAGCCTTGTCTCAAAAAAAAAAAAAAAAAAAGATTTTTTAAATGAGTGTGTGTGTGTGTGTGTGTGTGTGTGTGTGTGTGTGTGTGTGTGCGTGCCTATGATGCACATGGAGGCCAGAGTACAAACTAAGGTGTCAGCCTCAGGTACCATGTCCACCTTCATTGAGACAGCTCCTCTCATTGGTTTGGAACTCTCAAATCAGTAGGCCAGCTGGCTCGTGAGCCCCAGGAATCTCTGACTCTGCTTGCTCCTTACACGCCACCCACCTAGCATTTTTTACGTGGGTTCTGGGGATCAAGCTCAGGTCCTCACTTTGCATGGCAAGCTCTTCCCCAGCTGAGCCTGGCCTCCAGCGCCCATTTCTTTTCACTTCTGAACTGACACGTAGTCCGTGTACATATCTATGGGGTACAATGTGACATTTAGATACATGTATGCAATTCGTAATGATCAAATCAGGGGAATTACCATATCCATCACCTCACATACTTGTCCTTTGTGCTGGGAATATTCCACTTCCTCTCTACTAGAGATTTTGAGGCATATAACTTAATTGCGGTCACCTGAAGTACCTTACGGTCATTCCTCCCCCTGTAAGTCTACCTCTCAGCTTTCCTAGTAAGAGCCATCTTTAATGATATATCGCACGGCCAGGAGCCTTGTGTGCTTTCTCTTCTCATCCAGTCATCTCAATTAATAGCCAAATAATAGATTTGACCTTTTGCAAAACACAAAGTCTGCCACTTTCATTAAATTGGTAGTTGAGCACAAAAAGTAAAAAGCCCCCAGGTTGGCAAGATGGCTCCTCGGGTGTGATACCATTTTTCCCTTTTATTTTTTTCATTTATCTGTTTACTTATCTATCTATTTATTTTTGATTATGTAGCTCTGGCTGGTCTGCAATTCACTATGTACATAGATCAGGCTGGCCTTGAACTCAGAGTTCTGCCTGCTCCTGCCTCCCGAGTGCTGGTAATAAAGGCGTGAACCACCACACCCAGCTAAGATGGCCCGTCAGGTATGGTGCTTTGTCTCCAAGCCTGACACTGTGAGTTCAAGTAGTCCCTGATCTGCACATATGCACTTAGCACATGATCCCTTTCAAAAAACTAAATTTGTAATAATAATAATAATAATAATAATAATAATAATAATAATGATAATAATAATAATGATGATAATAACTTGAAGTCCTCTGGGATATCGTCTCTGTTTCTTTGCCAAGTCAAGGATTTGGAAGTTCTTGTTGTGGCTTTCATGGACTTTCCCCAAGAAGGTGAGGATCTGTGTCTCTAAGGATTGCAAGGGCTTTGTCCCATCCTCCTTAAGAGGAGCATCCTGCATTGTTTTCAAGTATCCCCAAAAGGGACAAAGAAATCAAAAAGCAAGAATGCTGATGCTCATGGGCGATTTGAAGATACCATGAGGGACGTTGGTGGCGAGCCAGAGGGGCGTGCGGCAGGCCAAGCGTTTATCTACATTGGGTTCCAAACAGCCGAATGTGTCTGTGAGTTGGTGGGTTTGTCTGGCATGCAGACATCAGACTGCACAAGGCTGCCTGTGAAGCCTCAGAGGCCCCTGGAGGTCCCAATCACAACCCTCTGACCACCTTAAGCTCAGGGAAGGGATACACCAAAAATGCTGCACAAACAAGTTTCCTGAAGCCCAGAGTCTTCTGCTTCGAAACCCAAACACCAAACCTTTCCTCAAGGCACTTCTTCCTGCTGGAAGGGAAACGCCTTTATGACGTGGCAGGAACCACGGCACACATGGAAACGTGAGTGCATGGGGACAGCATACAGCATGAGCAGCACACACAAAGCACCCAAACCCTGAATCAGAGCCTTACACACGTGGCAAGTTGAGGGGCTCTGCTTCCCAGCATTGATTGGTTACAAACATGGAATTCTATGTTTTGAATCCCTGCAGCAGAATATCCCCCAATTACTGAATTTCTTTTTCGGCTCCTCCCCTTCCCCCAGTAATCCTGATACACTGTCCCATGGGGTCCTCCGATCTGGCCCTCATCTCCTCCATCTCCCTGCAAAACTGTGCGACACCCCACAACCATGCCTGCGGAAAACGATGCGATAATTCAGCTTATTTTTTCAAAAGCCTACTTGCACCAAAGCTTTCTTTCCAGCCTCCCAAAGCCACATTACCTCTCCTCTTCCTGTTTCAGACAACAGTGGACCAAACCCCAACATCCAGCATGGTGGAGCCTCTGGGTCCTCTCCAAGCCCAGCCATGAAGAAGGTCAGGGCAGGCCCCCAAAAGGAAGGCAAGGTTTGGAGCAGCATGCACAGAACGGCAAACTCAGGATCCCCACCAGAAGCCTCCGTCCCCTGGCAACCATGACTACAGTGCAGCCTAGTTAATTCCCGTCCACGCCATCGAGGCATGTGTAGCAGCTTTTGCAAAGGCAGTGTTAGAAGAGGCAAAGTCATGGGAATGAGCAGACCTCAGAGTCACCCTGTCTTGAACACACACACACACACACACACACACACACACACACACACACACACACGCACACACACGCACACACACGGCCTACTCTTCTACATATATAAGGTAAGGTTGTGGTCACTCTCATCCATCCCCCATCAGTCCCTGTTGTTCTAGGATATGAAGTGATACTAAAAATGGCCAACATCTCCCCCCTGACACAGGAGCATAAATCAGTACATCTTGGGCGCTTTCTTTGTGGTATCGATTTTTTCTGAGAACGGAGGCAGATGGCTCCGATACGGCATCATCTAATATCCCACCCCACCCCGCTTGATTTATAGATCTCTTTGTACATTACCTGAACATAAATGAGTCTAGCATCATTTCTTGCACACTTGTCAAATTAAGGTAAGATATTCTTGTTGACCTTTAAACCTTAAAAAAAATAAATTAAAAAATAAACCAACGTGTCTGAGACATTTTGCAGTGAGAACTATAAATGAGCCGGGCTCTTGGATGCCAATTAAGAGGATGTAATTATGAAGGGGATTGTCGTGTGTGCTGCGGGTAATGATTTAATTTTAGTTTTAATGCGTTCACTCAATGGAGGAAAAGAAAATAAGCTGGTTACGAATCATCTCGCGAAAGAGCCGAGAACAACTTGGCACCATTTGTTCCCTAATTTACCAAAACGGGAGGGAGCTGGGGGTGCTTGCACTGGAGCCTTCCAGAAGGAAGGAACACTTTGGAAAAGGTGCAGAAGGAAGACTCGCTGGCAGGATCCAAAATAGAGACAAGGTGGCCGTTTGCTGTGATGTTACCAAACACAGCCAGAGCCAGCCCGCTCTTGTGGGGCTGGGCGAGGGTGTGAATTGGATCCGATTTCCTGCAGGGGAGGAATTCTGCTCAGGGGAGGCAGTAAGCGCTTCTCCTCCGCTGCTTTTCCCCGTGTCCTTCCTATAACAGCCAGCGTTGGATCCAGGAAAGGGGTCCCTGGGTATTAGGGACCCCCAGGGCCTCGAGTGTTGGGACGGTTTCCAGCTGTGGCACTGTGCCAGAGGTAGGAGCTTTGGACACAGGGTCACAGCACTTCTAAGTAGTTAGCCAAGCGGGAGCTCTCTTCTCCCCCTCAGACACAATGTAAACAGAGGCCTCCCAAGGCTGCTAGCCTCCATCACCATGGACAACATCCTCTCAAACCATGAGCCAGAAGAATCCTTCCTCCCTCGAGTTGCTTCTTCCAGGTGTGTGTGTGTGTGTGTGTGTGTGTGTGTGTGTGTGTGTGCTTTAAATCATAAACAAGATAATACACTGGGCAGTGGCAGGTGACATCCACTTGGGGCTGACCACTGGTCTTCTGGGGCACAAAGGTACACACTCTCTTCCAACCTCCATCCACAAACACCATTATTCAAGGCCAGATAATGCTTGCTGTACATCCGATCTGTGCCAGTCTCAGTGTGCCCAAACACAGGTGCACACCTGCCCCCAAGAACACACAAGATCTGGCCTGTCGGGCTGGCTTTTGGCATCTTCCATAAGAATTCGCATAATAATAGCATATAACAACCAACTTCACCGAGATAACAAAGGGGGCCCTTTGTGGAGTCCTCGCTTTTTCCCTCATCTTGATTGACAGCTTCTGTGGTCAGCATCTCCTCACCTCTGCCGATGTCCCCTGCTGTGCACAGCTCACAGCTTCCTACCTCAGCCCCTCCCCTCTTTCTAAAGACTCCTTTTCTCTCTCTGCTGAGGTGACCCTGCTCTTCTTCATCCAGTCTTCATGGACTGGTAAGAGTCACCTGGACTCTGGTGACACCAGGCAGACAGGATTCTCTCCGGGACAATGGGGTGAGATGTCGGAGTCCTCTGTGTTTGCTCACCGTTAAGATTTCAAATATGAAATATCTCCCACAGGCTTGTGTTTTGGAAACTGGTCCCCTTGTGGGAGGTGGCAGAACCTTTCAACATGGGAACTAACTGAGGAAGTGGGTCCTTGGGGGCATATTATCCCTGGCCACTCTTGGCACCCTGAGCCACATAACGTCAACTGAGTTGCTCTGCCAGGCCTTCCTATAATGATGCACTCAACTCTGAACCTGTGACCCAGAATAAATCTCTCCTCTGCAAATTGTCTCCGCCGAGTATTTTGGTCACAGCAATGAGAAGCTAACCAATGTGCTCACACATCTGCAGGTGCACACTCATGCATGCTCACACACAGCCAGATGGGCTTACGTGAGCATGGAGGAAGGAAGTCCCTGAGTTTCCCAGTCACAAGTTACGGGAAGTGTTCAGTCCCAGACACACGTGGGCTATCCACAGTCACGTGACTAGCCAACGTGGCCTACACAGCCCCACATTAATGGACTCTTCCTGCCCTGCAGCCCACTTCCTGTCAACATCAGCCCTCTGAGCCACCAGCTCATGCACGATCCTCAGAAAAGATGAGCGAATCATAGCAGTTCCTGATGCCACCAAGGAGGCCATTTTCAGCATCCCGTGTATGGCTTCATCCCAAAACTGAGATGTGATCTCCATCCTGACTTCCGGGCCTGCCCTTGGGCTCTGCAAGCCACTCTCTGGTTGTGACTGAGTGCCAATCAGTCATGTGCAAGCTCAGGCCTCCTCAAACTTGCACAGAATTGAGGGTTGCTAAGCTACCTTCCAGAGCACCCTCCCACAGAGATACAGAGGGCCTCTCGAAGCCGGACCCTACCCTGGTCCAGCGGGAAGAGACTGCGGCACAGTGCTTCAGTGAAGCACCTCTGGCAGCAGTAGAGATGGCTCAGTGGTTAAGAGTACATACTGCTTTCAGAGAGGACCTGAGTTCAATTCCCAGCACCCACATCAGGCAACTCACAGCTGCCCAACTTCAGGTCCAGGGATCCTGACACTTCTGGTCTCCATGGGCACCTGTACTCACACATGCATAAACCCACACAGACACACATGCAGACACATAATTAAAAATATTAATAAGGCACTCGGGAGGCAGAGCCAGGCAGATCTCTGTGAGTTCGAGGCCAGCCTGGGCTACCAAGTGAGTTCCAGGAGAGGCATGAAGCTACACAGAGAAACCCTGTCTCAAAAAATAAAAAAAAAAAAATTAATAAGGGGCTAGAGATATGGTCTAGCAGTTAAAAGCACTGGCTGTTCTTCCAGAAGCCCCAAGTTCAGTTCCCAGCACGTATTTGACAGCTCACAACCATCTGGAACTCCAGTTCAAGGGCATTCAGTGCCCTCTTCTGGCCTCTGAGGGAACCAGGCACATATGTGGTACAGATATCCATGCAGGCAAAACATTCACGCACATAAAATAAATAAATCTAATGATCACAATATATAATAATGATCTAGTAAATAATAGTGATCTAAAAATAAATTTAAGCTCTACAGTTCTTCAGTGTAAGTGTTCTGATTAAAAGCCTACTCGCCGGGCGGTGGTGGCGCACGCCTTTAATCCCAGCACTCAGGAGGCAGAGCCAGGCGGATCTCTGTGAGTTCGAGGCCAGCCTGGGCTACCAAGTGAGTTCCAGGAAAAGGCGCAAAGCTACACAGAGAAACCCTGTCTCGAAAAACCAAAAAAAAAAAAAAAAAAAGCCTACTCTACCCCGCTTCCCACCATCCCTCTATCTTCACAGCCCTCTGTGTACACATTAGTCACACCAGGAGTACACAAATAATGGCCCACGGACCAAACTCACCAGCCACCTGTTTCCTTAACAGGGCTTTAAATTTTTTATTTGCTTTCTGCAGGGCTGGGGATTGTACCTAGAACCTCATATATATATATGATAGACAAGTGCTCTACCATGGAGTCACATCCCCAGCCCTGCAAATAAACTTTTACTGGAACACAGCCATACCTATTTGTGTGGCTGTTCTCACTCTGCAGTATCACAGCTAAGCAGATTCAGCAGAGAGCTGTGGCCCAAAGCCTAAGACATTCACACCTTTCAGAGAAAGCTTTCTGACCTATGGCCTAAACTACACACACAGTTTCTTCATAAATTACCTGTCAATTAACTTGTAGAGTTGCCCATTAAACTTTGGGGTAAGCCATTCAACACAGTCAGTCAAAGAAACAGAAATGAAAATGCCTGAAGCTGAGGGTAAGCCATATCGATTCCCGATTCTAAATCCATACATGAGCACACAGGAAAACGTCCTCACAAGGAAAACCTTCAAGCAATTCGATTAAAGTGAAGATTCCTCCGAAGGTTACACCCATTCAGACCACTCCACACTGGGACCACTGGCAGAATCCTCCCCAGACTTTGTTCTTCATGGATACTTACAAAAAGGAAAGCAGAGGCCTTTAGTGTATGTGGGCTTTAGCCATAAATTACACCTACATGGGGCTGGAGAGACGGCTCAGAGCTGAAGAGTGCTTGCTACTCTTCCAGAGGAAGGGATTGGTTCCCAGCACCCCATCAGGTGGAATTCCAGCTCTAGGAGATACGATGCCCTCTTCTGGTCTCTGTGGCAACTGCACTCATATGTGCACATACCCCCCCCCCCAATTAAAAATAAAATAAATCTTGAGGCTGGAGAGATGGCTCAGTGGTTGGTTAAGAGCACCTGTTATTGCAGAGGACTTAGGTTCCAGCACCCACATCAGGTGGCTCACAACTGTCCCATAACTACAGTTCCAGGGTCACATGTGGTGCACAGACATACATGCAAGCAAAACACTTACACACATAAAATAAAATAATTAAAAAACATTTCTTTTTAAAGAATAGCCTTGGGATATCTTGCTCAGGATGTCCTGCAAACAGACTGTATGCTTCTTAACTGGCCAGAATTTTCCAAGGTGTGGGTACAGAATCCCATCTCCACGCACACAAATGCCAGAATCAGCTACTGTGCTTAGCATACACAGCTCCCCTTTCCCCAAATAGTACCGGCTTCGCTTGTTATCTCTGTGACAAACACCCCACCACAGGCACATAGAGAAGAGAGGTTTGTTTGGTTCCGTTTCTGAGAGTTACTGGTGGGGAAGGCACAATGCAGTTCAGGTGTGTGCAGTTTAGATGCCACGAATCTTGGCAAGTCAGGGAGCAGACCTCAGAAGGGAACCAGCTCTCCCTCCATCCCCAATGATTCACTTCCTCCAGCTCAGCCCTGCCTCCAGAAGGTTCTACAGCTTTCCAAAACAACTCTACCAGTAGGGGGAACAGGAGTTCACATATACGACCCTGTTCTGTACGTGTCACACCCTAAATACAGGAAAGTGGCCCACAGACCGTTTTAGAAATTGGCCCCTCAGTAGATGGACTGAAGGTCCCTGCCACAGAGCTGGTCTCCTTGAGGATGTCCCCTCCACCCACCTGTTCCGGGAGTCCTGTCAAGGAGATTCTGCGCGCCCTGCAGCCTCTGCTGGCACAGCCCCTGTGATCCACAACTCCAAACACCCCATTCAAAGACGCTATTTGAAAGGAGAATCACTGTGAATATAAATGACTTTCTCAGAAGCTTGACTTTTAAAAAAGGAAGACGGATCTGGCCCTTGCAAATAAAAAACAGATTGAGAAGCTGAGCTTCGTGGAGTGACTTAAGCAGGCATTCAGAGTTGGCACCCGCTGGGAACAGTGCGGCAAACTCGGGAGCTGGAACAGCCAAGCCCGGGGCCTGGCTCAGCAGCAGCCTTTCCTACCCACTTCGAATTGCCGCCTCCTCATTCCCTCCCTCCCTCCCTCCCCTCCCTCCTCCCTCCCCGGCACCTTCACATCATCTCTGTTTCAAAAATCCTTAGTGAGCACCTACTGTGTGCTGGTCGGTGTGCCTAGACCTGACTGGCCCTACAGAGTTCCCAGTGATACTGCTGAGCAAGGGACCCCAGCATGCCACCTTGCCTGATGCAAAGTGAGAGGCCTGGTCGGGAGGCAGGGTCAGGAGAGCAGTGCAGTGGCTAAGAGCATTCCTCACACAGGTCTGAGGGGCAGCCTGTAACCAGGAGAGGGATGTTGGAAATTTCCAACACCAGCTCTGCTGCAGGTGGAGAACAGAGTCATGAGGGTCAGCTATTTTGCCTGTTCACTGTGGGCTCCAGGTGGGGGCGGGCAGATGAAATAGCAGGGAGACCACAGACAGCTGGAGCAGGTAGGCTGTTGGAAGAGCCAGGTTGGGCATAGGCAGCATCTGTCTTTGGATGACTCAGCTGTGAAACTCTCTCTTGGGGAAAGACAAGGACCCCTATGGGGGCAGGGCTGCACTTCTGGAGGGGCACACCGGAAGCACAGACATGAGCTATAATCCCACTGTGCTGATGACCACACGCATGGTGCTAACCTTGGGATCCGCCTCATTAACTATGGGGGAGGGGGTCCACAGTGAGAACTTCATGAGGTAACAGTAATCAATGCACTCCAGGCCCCGTCAGGAGCAGTGGACATGCTGTGCCCACTGATGGCCACCTGATAACATCCAGTCAGCAGAAGAGGCCGTTCCCATGCTGCCCAATGACAAGAGGGAGGCACAGTGGTCCCCCCTCCCCCCATCTGTAGCTCCACTTTCCATGGTTTCTGGCAGCTGTGGTCAAATAATACCTGGAACATTCCATAGGTCTGCAAATAATTCTTAGGTTTCAAATGATTTATAGTATACTATAGCGTTATAGTTGTTACACTATTAGTTATTATTAATCTCTTACTGTGGCCAATTTATAGCTTAAGCTTTATTATGTATAGGTATGTATGTGTAGGAATAAGCATTACATAGTGTTTGCTAGCAGAGTGTCCAGTGTCCCCAGGCCTCAAGTGTACAATCAGGGCTGCTTAATACCACAGAGCTCTTACTCCCACCTTCAAGGTCAAGGGTGCTAGATCTGCTCCTTCCCGCCACACACTCTCGTCTACGATGGCATCCATTCCCAGTGAGTGGGAAACAGAGACTGAGGAGGAGAGTGAAGCTGCATCCTGGGAAATGGTTTTCGTGCTTGGAAAAGCAGCAGCAGCAGAGTTTCTGGGTCAGAGATGGCCCAGAAGAGTCATTACTTGTTGAATTCCCTTTCTTCCCAAATTCCCACCAGAAGGAGCCCAGAAACACAAAAATCAGAGAGAAAGGTAGGGCCTGTATCCACAGAGGGGAGCTGGTGTGTTAGTTTTCTGTTGCTGTCACAAAATGCCCAAGACAATCAACTTAAAAAGAAGAAAGGTTCACTTTGGTTCACAGTCGTAGCAGTGTCAGCCCATGGTCATTTGGTATGGTTGCTTCAGGTCCATGGCAGTGTGGTACATCATGGTGGAGCATGTGGTAGAAGTGACCTGTTCACCTCTGGCATCCAGGAAGCAGTGGGAACAAAAGATGGGGTCTTACACCCCAATATCCCCTTTCATGCATACCCTCAATTTTCTACTCTCTTCTGTTAGGTGCCACTTTTGAGCGGTTCCACTACCTCTCCGTAGCACCAGGGGCTGGACACCAACCTTTTATCTCATGAGATTTTAGCAGACATGTATCCAAATCACAGCAGCTGCTAAGAGTCAGAAAGTGGGGAGGGGACCCCGAAAGCCACAAGACAGAGATCTGGACAGAGGTTAGGAGGCGGGGCAGCGTATAAACAACTCCGAGAGGCAAGTCGGCTTTGGGAGGGGGCCAGGAGTCACCCCCACAGAGGACGAAAAGTTCACCACACAGCACTGAAGTCTGTAACACAAAGGTCAGGGGGAAAAGAGACCCACAAACCCCTGGTGCTCAAGGTTTTAGCACTTCTTGATTTGTTTTGGGTTTTAAAAGATTATTTATTTGCTTATTAATTAATTAATTTTTATGCGTATGGGTGTCTCACCTGCTTGTGTGTCTGTGCACTGTGTGCACCATGTGTGTGTGCTGGTGCCCTTGGAGGCCAGAAGAGGGCATCAGATCCCCTGGGACTTGAATTATGGACACCTGTGAGCCAATGTGTGGGTGCCGGGAATTGAACCCAGGTCCTCTGAAAGATCAGCTAGTGCTCTTAACTGCTGAGCCATCTCTCAAGTCCCTTGTTTTTCGTTATGTTTTTGTTGTTGTTTGTTTGAGACAGGGTCTAACTATGTATCCCTGGCTGTCCTGGAACTTACTATGTTTACCAGGATGGCCTCGAACTTACAGAGATCCACCTGCCTCTGTCTCCCAAGTGCTGCAATTAAAGATGCACACAACCTTTTAACACATTTTAAATGGTCAAACTATGCAATTAAAATCGAGGACAAGCTAGGAAGTAGCTGTTTATGTCTGTCATCTTGGCACTCAAGAGGCTAAAGTAGGAAAGAACTCAAGGTCAGCCTGGGCTAGAGTGAGACCTTTTCTCAAAAAACAAAGTTAAGTGAAGAACAACAGGAGTTGGGATCTGGAGAGATGGCTCAATGGTTAAAAGTGAGCATTGTTCTTGCATGGGACCTGAGTTCAGCTCACAACATCCATGTCAGGCAGCTCACAACCTCGTGTGACTCCAGCTCCAGGAGATCCGATGCCCTCTTCTGGCCTCCATGGGCACTGCATCCACATGCACTTACCCACATACAGACATGTACATACACAATTAAAAATAAAATAAAATCTTTTTTTTAAAAAGCATATAAAAATCTCATTAATGAAATCTGGCTTTCTTTCATACACTTTTGTGTTCAGCAAACAGAATATAGGTTTTTCAATCACTCAAAGATTATTTAGAAAAATTGGTTTATGTTAGACTATAGAAAAAGAAATAAAATAGAATATTAAAAAATGATAGGGAAAAATACTGGCTACAACATTGTTTTTGATGGAAGAAAGCAGAAAATATAAACTTGACCTTCCCTGGGGAAGGAAAGTTCTTTTTTCAAAGGCTTCAGGAGGGAGTTAAGGGCCAGGAGCCATGGATGAAAGCCACAATATCACAGTCACAAACAAACTCACAATACCATCAGCAGAGCAGAAGATTTCAACAGGCTTCATTCAAATTCAGAATGATCATGGGGCTTCAGAGAAATGACAGGGATATAGAAAATTTGAGATACACAGTCCAAACTTGATTTTTTTTTGTTTGTGTGTGTGAATGCATGCACACATGTGTAGAAATACACGTGTATGTATATTTGTACATGATGTATACGTATGTATTCATTGGAGAGATGGCTCACTGGCTAAAAGCACTGACTGCTTTTCTAGAGGACTTGGATTCAGTTTCCAGCACCCACAGGAGCTCCCAACCACCTTTAACTCCAGCTCCAGGGGATCTGAAGGCCTCTTCTGGCCTCTGTGAGCATCACATGCACATGGTGCACAGATACATATGCAGGCAAAACACCTAAACACATAAAATAATTTTTTTAAGGTGATGGCAGACTACATGCCCAGTTACAATATATTACAAAGAACAAGTGTAATTTAGATTGCATCCCTCACCACAACGTGCATTTCAGCCATTTAAGGTGTTTTATCTCTTTTGACATCAGCTCTGAAACCAGGACGCTTCTAATAATTGATGAGATGTTAGCGTTTAAGTAATGCTGCTCCCCCCTTCCACTGGTACAAAAAATAACGGTGTGCATTATAATCAGCAGCATTTTAGATTTCATGAAAGCATGGTAATTCTTCAGAAATGTACAGTATCTATTACTATTGAGCTAGAAATTAATAATAAAAGAAAAAATAGATGTTCTCAGGTATTCTCCTGAACACTTCTCTCACATCAAGGAGGAAATAAAAACAGCAATTTTAGACTATGAAAAATTATGATAATGGCAACTTGTGCCCATCAAAACTTATGGAATGCAGCCAGAACTGTGCTTGGAGAAAACCCCTGGCTTGACTGTTACATTCATTTTTAAAAGATAATAAACGACCTGAACACTCGACTTTTAAAAATGTGAAAATGAGTAAGAAAAGTAAGTCCTGACAGGTATTTAAGATAATGAGAGAAAGTGATGTCTTTGAGAGGTTCAAGGGAGGCTGAATGAATCCAGCGGCTCCTTCTCACGAGGGCCAATGGAACAGACCAATCTACAGTACAGTTCTAATGGAGGAAGGAGAGGTCCCTGGCACTGGGGTGGGTGGGTATGAGGCTATATAGTTCACTAGTGATGCCCCTGCCTAGAACCCCCCAGGGAGGGTGCAGATATGGCTCAGCGGAGGAGCCAGTATCTAACATGCGTAAGGCCCCACGTTTCGTGCCCAGCAACGCAAAAAGGAAAAGGAGTAGAGAGGAAAAAGCACTAATGATAGAGATTGTAGCATCTGTGCAAAAAACATTGTTACAATGCAAGGATACCACACAGAACTCTATTTTAACGTTCTGCTTGAATGTATGGTAGACTTAGGAGGCAAAAATGATACAAACTGATTTAAAATGTGGGAAATCTGAATAGAAAATAAATGTGTGAAACATGCATCCCCATCCCAAACGGCATTGTCCTCCGCTAGTTCCAACCTTCGAGGAAAAGGCATTTTCTATCCCATTTAAAATGTTCCAGAGGATAAAGAAGGCAGGAAAACTTCCTAATTAATTTTATGAATAACGCATAACCCTGCTACTAAAACCTGCCAAAGATGAAAGAAAAATAAAATCACAGACTAATCTTGCTTGTTACTATAGATGCAGAAAGTCTAAATAAAAGATCATGGCAGACACACACAGCCTCCTCGGCACCAGCCCCCAGCACAAATGCACAGAACTGCTGGATAAAACAGAATGTGAAACAATTAAATACTTATTTCCAAGATCTCTTTATTATGGAGGAGGGGAGAGAGAGAGGAGGGGGAAGAAGTGAAGTATGATGAAAAGGAGGGGGAAGAGGAGGAGGAGGGAAGAGGAGGAGGGGGAAGAGGAAGAGGAGGGAAGAGGAGGAGGAGGGGGAAGAGGAAGAGGAGGGGGAAGAGGAAGAGGAGGACGGGGAAGAGGAAGAGGAGGAGGGGGAAGAGGAAGAGGAGGGGGAAGAGGAAGAGGAGGGGGAAGAGGAAGAGGAAGAGGAGGGGGAAGAGGAAGAGGAGGGGGAAGAGGAAGAGGAGGACGGGGAAGAGGAAGAGGAGGAGGGGGAAGAGGAAGAGGAGGAGGGAGAAGAGGAAGAGGAGGAGGGGGACGAGGAAGAGGAGGAGAGGGAGGAAGAGGAGGAGAGGAAGAAAGAGGTGGAGAGGGAGGAAGATGAGATTCCAAATGAGGCCAAGGTTCCCAAGAGCCCCAAAGTTTAAGAACCCAGAGGTCAGGGCCTGGGGCCTTGGTGCCCACGAATGGCAGCCCGGCCCCCTGTAAGACAAGGAACAGCCGGGCTCCATAGGGGTGCCACCTCAATGTCGTGAAACCTAGGCTCAACCTCAGGCCAGGCGTGGTGCCTCAGACATGTAATCCTAGCTCTCAGGAGGCAGATGCAGGAAGACCAGGACTTCGCCTCCAATCCCATGGTGGAAAGAGAGAAGCGACACCCAAAAGTTATCCTCTGACCTGCACATGTGTGCCAGGGAACACACACAGGTGCACATGCATGCACAAACACACAATACAACAAATGCAATTAAAAAACAAAACAAAACTTTTTTTTAAAAAAAATTCCTATACAAAGGGGAAATGCCTTCTGAAAAAAGAAAGAAAGAAAGAAAAAGGAGTCTACACACACCCCACTCCTGCTCTGTGGCTGTGGAATCCACACTTCCGTTACCTGTGTGATACCAGAGTCCCTACCCTCGCATCAGAAATAACAGGAAAAATAGATCCCAGACTTGTGCGTGCATGCAAGCTCCCAGGAGAGATAATTCCCGATTTTGACAACCCAAGAAGCACAGGGATATCATTAAAAAAAATCCCTACCAGCCTTAAATTAGTCTGGATAATTTTTGCTTCTGTAGAATATTGCATAGAAACCATAATCCACACAGGAAAATGACTCACGGTGGAGTCGCTTGATGAGGAAACAGATCAGAACCTAAGTTGAGGGCAGAATCTAATTTGCATGAATTTACTTATTGTTTATGTGAACATTTCCATTTTAAACCATTGAGGGAACAGATAAAATCAAGCCAGGGAAGGTGGCTCATGTCTGTAAGGCTGAGGCAGGAGGATTGCTGTGAATTTGAAGCCAGCCTGGGCTACCGAATAAATTCAAGTCCAGCCTGGGTTGTATATTGAGACACTGTCTCAAATGAATATTTTTTAAGAGAAAGAATCAAAGCAATAAAGAAGAAACAGGAAACCATAAAAGTCAGGCAAGTAGATTGTCAATATCTCTTCAGAGTTTCAAGAAATGAAAACTACAGTGATTGGAATTTCAAAAACACATTTCCAGGGATAAAGAATAGACTAGTTATCGAAGCAGGAAACGCTGGCATCCAGATGAATCCGACATAAACAGGCAGGTTACATATATGGGAAACATGAGACCTAAGCATTGAGAGACTGGGATAAGAAAAGCCCCAAGCAGTGTCATTTGTCACAGACTCTGGCAGCGATGCCAACTTGGTGACCCAAAGAAAGTTAAGTGCCTCCCAGATAATTCACAGTAATGGGCTCTAGGCAAGCAGGCCGGTGTCAGCATCGGGCCTCTGCTGAATTCCACAGCACACTGAGAACCCAAGGCTGACCAGGAGCTCTGCTCAGTGCTTTGCATATTTAAACTCATTTCATGCTCATGACCAAAGAGCTTGTTAATACGATTGTTCCCATTCTGTAGACAGCTAAACAGAGGCACTGAGAGTTGAAACAGTTTTCTCTAGTTATTGCGTGCTGGAGAAAAAGTCAAATCTGAGTGGCCCTCTGCAGGATCCAAGTTTATTATTCTGTCTGTGTGACTGGCATTTCAAAGGCTGATGTTCAGAAGAGGGGTGTAATTGTTCACCCCGATTGCTTACTTGATAGGAATTGGAATTACCCAGGAGACAGGACTTATTGGTATGTCTTTTCCAGCAAAGTTCAGCTGAGGAGGAGAGACCCACCCTGAATATGGGAGGGGGGGGTTCTGTTCTTTGGTCTGGGGTCCAGGACTGATAAAAAGGAGGATGCTAGTGGATCATAAGCATGCATCTCTCTTCCTGCCTGAAGACACAATGCATCCAGCTGCCTCATGCTCCTGCCTCACAGCTGGAGATTCTGTCACTGATCCATCTACCCCTCTGTGATGGGCTGTACCTTCCAACCAGGAGCCAAATAAACCCTTCCTTCCCTAGGTTGCTTTTGCAGATTGTCATGGCAACAAGAAAAGTGACTGACACAGAAGGAAAAGAACTATTGAAGAGATGATGGCTAAAACTGCAAGATTTAGGAAAGGCCCTAGCCCTGCTGTGCACAACTCTAATTCCAGCACTCAGGAAGGCCAGGCAGGAGGACCAGGAGCTGGAGGCCAGCCTGGGCTGTAGTGAGACTCTGTGGGAGGAAAGGAGGGACGGATGGATGGATGGATGGACGGACAGAGATGGGGATAGAGAAGAAAGGAGGTGTGTGTGGTGGTTTGAATAGGTATGCCCCCACAGACTCATGTGGTTTGAGTGCTTGGCCCATAGGGAGTGGCACTATTAGGAGGTATGGCCTTGTTGGAGGAAGTGTGTCACTGTAGCGAAAGTGTGTCACTGTAGGGGCAGGCTTTGAGGTCTCATATATACTCAAGCTACACCCAGTTGCTTCTGCTGACTGTGGATCAAGATGTAGGACTCTCAGCTCTTTCTTCAGCGCCATGTCTGCCTGCATGCCACCACAACAATAATGGACAAACCTCTGAACTGTAAGCCAGCCCCAGTGAAATGTTTTCCTTCATAAGAGTTGCCATGGTCATGGTGTCTCTTCACAGCAATAGAACAGTGACTAAGACAAGGAGGAAGAGACAAGATGAAGAAAGGGGAGGAAGAGATGGATAGAGGGAGGGAGGGAGAGAGAAGACAGCAAAGAAATGAGGGAGGAGAGACACACGACAGAATTCTATACCTAGCTCAACTATTCATATTAAAATATGAAGCAGGAAGTAACGGTGGACATGATCAAGCTACACTGTCTACATGTATGGAATTTTCAAAGAATAACCAGAAATAATTTTAAAAAACTAAAACAAAATCTAAATGAACACGTGTTAAGAGAGTTTACACTGGTCTTCCCTGAAAACATCCCAACAGTTATGTGAGGGAGCTGGAAACAGAATACACAAAGAAAGAGTGGGTGCAGCATACAGAGGTGAACAAAGAAAGTCACAAAGAGTCAACAATCAAAATAACCAATGGACAATGATGACTTTCAAGCCATGGAGACTTTAAACCACACGGGGCTAACACAAGTAGACGAGGGAGTGGCCGGAACTAAAGTATTCTTTGATTATCGTGTGGTTTTGGAGAAAAGTAGATATTGTGATTTCAGTTACACTCTGTCAATCCGTATGTGTAAATTAACAGCATCAGGATAAACACTAGGAGAGTAACAAAAGAGAAGATGAAAAATCCAAGCCAGTACAGTGAGAAAAAGGAAATAAGAAGGAACAATGTACAGTTGGTCCTCTGAAACCAGGATGGACTTTAACAATGATGAAAAGCCAACACATGTAGAATAAAATAAAGCTTTAAGAAAGAATACAAGGGGTTGGAGAGATGACTCCATGGTTAAGATCAAATACTGATCTTGCAGAGGACCAGAGTTCAGTTCACAGCACCTACATGACAGCTCACAACCTCCTGGAACTCCAGCTCCAGGGGAATCCAAGGGCTTCTTCTGGACTCCATGGGCACTGCACACACACACACACACACACACACACACACACACACTTAAAAAAAAGAGTCTTTATAAATTTTTTTCTAAAAAAAAATAGAATACAGATACACCAGTAAACATGAAAGCAGAATGAAGTTGCTGTGAAACTTTCAAAGCATGATGATTCAGAAATGTTGAAACTAAAGAGATAGTAGACACACACACACACATACACACACACTCACATACACACACACTCACACCATATACCAGACAAATAACTAAGACAAAGTTATTTTTACAGTATAAATATAAACCAAGGAAGAGTTTATTTGATCAAAAGAATATTGATGGGATTGAAGGCATTATTACACAAAAAATAAGGGGGTAGTTCTCTAGGGAAATATAATCACATTGAACTTGTATATCCCTAATAACATTGCTTTACAAAAACAGAGTCAAAGTTGATGGAATTATGAAGTAAATCAACAAATTCATAACCACTTGGGGAAATTTTTAATGCATCACACTTTCATGTTGATACATAAAAGCAGGCAAAAAATGAAAGTTATAAAAGATATGAAGATGATAACTATAACAAGACCAAGTTAGAAAATGCATATGGATGGATACACATGGAATTCTGCATCTAACAATTAAAGGTATGCATTATTTCAAGCAGAAGGAACAAGGACCACACCCTAGCCAAAACACAAAGCAATTCTCAACTAAAATTAAATAATCAATATCGCACAAGCCACAACCTCTCAGTACAACACAACAGAATTGGAAATTGATTTTTTAAAAGCAAAAAAGGGAAAAATGTCCTTGAAATGTTTAAGATTCTAAATAATTCATAAGAGAAAGAATCACAAAGAGATGATAAACCTTACAATTATTGAACAGGAAATACAGTACAGCGGTTATGTACACCAGCCAACTACAATTTAATTCAGAAATGCATTGCAGAATGGCTCAATATTAAAATATCTATTAATACAATTTGCACCAATAGATCAAAAGAGAAAAATTGTATTTATTTCTGCAGATAGACTAAATACATTTGTGTGGGGGGGGGAGTGTCCTTGATTATCTATAAACATGAGTAATGTGAACTATTCTTTTAAGTTTAAAATATCATTCCAAATAGACTGACAGACAATCCAACTTGGCCACTCTTAAGTGTGTACCCAAAGGACTTTAATCAATGTAATCACAGACAGACTTGCATACCTGTGAGATAGCTACAACTCTTCACAAAAGCCAGAAGTGGAACCAGCCTAGACATCCATCAACAGATGAATAGTTTAGAAAATGTGACATATGTACACAACGGAATCTTACAAAGTTACAAAGGAAAACAAAATCTGATATACGCAGAAAACTGGATGGAACTGGAAGTCATGTTAAGTGAGATAAGCCACACTCAGTAAGACAAATACTGCAAATTTTCTCTCATATGCAGACCCCAGACTCAAAAATCAGTTATCTACTAAATGATTTCTATCCAGAATATAGGAAGTTCTCTCACAACCAGACAATTAAAAAATTAAACAGCTCAATTAATCATGGGCAAAAGATCTAAGTAGATGCTCTGCAAAGTTGTACAAATGACCCATCAAAACATGGGACGATGCTTAGCATCATTCTTCTTAGAGAAATGCAAATCAAAACTACTGTGAGAAGGTGTTTCCAATCACTAGGACAATTATAATCAAATGACAGACAATAACAAGACTTAGCAAAGAGGTAGAGAAATCAGAACCCTTACACACTGCCGGAGGGGGCATACAGCATCACAGCCACTTTCGAAAACAATCAGACAATTTCTCATAAAGATATGCACAGAATTACCAAGTGACCTAATAATTCCACTGCTAATGACACATTAAAACAGTGACTCTCCTAACGCCGTGACCCTTTAATACAGCTCCTCATGTTGTGGGGACCCCCAACCATACAATTGTTTTTGTGGCTACTTCATAACCACAATTTCACTACTGTTATGAGTCATAATGAAAATATATGATATGCAACCCTTGTGAAAGAGTCATTTCACCTGCAAAGGGGTCAGGACCCATGGTTGAGAACTGCTGCACTAAGAGAACTGAGAATATACGACAATACAAAAAAATCTTGTAGATGAATATACACAGTAGTTTTGCCCATAACAGTCAAGAGGCCAAGAGGTTAAAAACAACCCAAATATCCATCAATAGATGAATAGATGAAATGATAACTGTGGTATGTCCATCAATGGGATAGTATTCAGCCATGAAAAGGAAGAAAATATGGCTGGACCTTAAAATCACTATGCTAAGTGAGAAAAGAGACAGAAAATCAAACATTGTACATTACAAATTGTAGGAAATACCCACAATAGGTGGATCTGTAGAGACAGAAAGTACTTAGCGATTGCTTAGGATTGGGCAGGCAGGAATGAAGAGTGACAGGTAATAGGGTAGAGTTTCTTCTGGTGGGGGAATATTGCAGTTGTGAGAATCTGTGAATAACAATAAAACCAGGGAGGGGGAGGAGAGGAGGGGGAGGGGAGGAAGGAGGAGAAAGAGGAGGGGAGGAGGAGGAAAGAGGAGGGAAGAGGGAGAGGAGGGGGAGGAGAGGAGGGAAGAAAAAGAAGAGGAGAGGAGGAAAAAAGGGGAAGGAAGGGGGGAGGAGGGGGGAGGGGAGGAATGAGGGGAAAGAGGAGGGGAGGAGGAGGGGGAGGGGAGAAGAGGGGAGGGGGAGGAGAAATTCATCCCGTGCACTTGCACGCACATTTCTGTCCCCCACTTTCTCATGGGTTGACTGCCCAGGCTCCCACCTAAGGCACTCTGCCACCTCTGGTGCTCCTTCACCTTCTCCGAGGACTTGGCTTGAGCAATCCTCCCTTCCCCTGCCTCAGATTCTCACAACCAGCTTCAGAAATGTGTGGATACTGTGATTTTCCCCACCCTAAACTAACGAGCACACAAAATCCTCAGCCCCTCTTCCCACAGCCGCCGCCTCATTCCTTGGCTTTCCTTTCTAATTCAATTATCTTGAGTTACCCGAATTCACGAGCTTTGGTTCTCTCCCCTCATTCTGTATAGAGACACTAAACCACTAAGCCCACGCTTGCTTAGAACACTCTGATGAATCTGCTGGTCGATTCTCAGTTCTCATCTTTTAACTCTGTGTGTGTGTGTGTGTGTGTGTGTGTGTGTTTACACACCTGAGTGCAGTCCAGCAAAGGTCACAAGAGAGTTCTGGATCCTCTGGAGCTGGAGATACAGGAGGTTGTAAGACACCCCCCAATGTGGGTGCTGGGAATTGAACCCAGGTCCTCTGGAAGAGCAACCAGTGCTCCTAACCACTGAGCCATCCCTCTAGCCCGTTGGCCCTCATCTTACTCTTCCCGCCACTAGCCTTTGATGTGGGGAGCCATTGCAACGGATTTTCTTCCCAGGGACTCCAGGACACACACTCTCCTGGTTTCCTCTTGCTTAATTGGTCACTTCTGCCTGTCTGCCTCAGTCACTCCTCGCTGCTCTAACCGCTTCACGCTGAGACACTCTGGATCTGTTACTGGCCGTCTTTTTCTGTCTACGTCCTTGACTGACCTTCATCAGTCCGTGGCTTTCCCCACTATCTTCGAGTGAATGGTGTCTGAGTTTTCTGTCTCCACATTCAGCCTCTCTCTCTATGTAACTCCAGGCTCATCAAGCCACTTAGATCTATACTGGAGATGGACTGGACCTCTCACGTAGTGGACACTCTCCCCCAAACTTCTTGTCAAGACCCTGCTATCGGCTGTTGCCTTTGCTGGCCTCCCTGTGCCAAGTGCAGGCAATTCCATCCTTTGAGACTCTCAGACCCCAAACTTCTCTTTCCTCAGATTCCATCAGGAAATGCCCGCTCCGCCACCATGTTGATGCAGACCATCCTTTCCTACTGTAGCAGCCCAGCCAGCTCTCTGGGCTCCTCATCATGGCAGCTGTCCAAGAATGGACCCCTCAGACTAAGTCTCAGTAACAGCACTTCTCCGTTTAAATCCTACAGCTGCTGTCCATGTCCCTGAGGGAGAGTCAGATTCTTTCCTATTGTGGCTTAAATACGCGATGTTGCCAGCAGGTTTACATTTTGAATGCTTGGCCCCTAAAAGGGTGGTGAGATTTGGGGACACTGTGGGATGTTGAGGAAGTTGAGCTTAGCTGAAGATCATGGAAGGCGGGTCCTCTGGGGCCTACCATGGGGGGTCACTTCCCATCTCACTGATTACTTCCTGGTGAGTCATCGTTAAGTTAGTGTGGGAACATGGTAATGGCTTTGAACAGCCATGTAGGGTAAAGGGGATTGGAAGTGTGGGAGGGGGGAGAAGATAGATCGAAGAGCTAAGTGAGGCTGTGTTTTCCTTTGGATAAAGTTTTAGTAGGCACCCCCAAAGTTTCATGTGTTAGAAGCTTGAACCCTAGTATACTGAATTAGACATGACAGAAGCTTCTGAGGAAGCCTTAAGAGGTGAGTTTAAGCCAGGTGGTGGTGGCCCACACCTTTAATCCTAGGACTTAGGAGGCAGAGGCAGGTGGATCTCTATGAGTTCAAGGCCAATTTGGTCTACAGAGCTAGTTCTGGGACAGCCAGGGCTGCACAGAGAGACTCTGTCTCTAAACCCCCACCCCCTGCCCCGCCAAAAAAGAGATGGGATTAGTGGAAAGTGGTTAGCCTGTTAGGAGCAATGCCCTCAGGAAGGATTAATGTTCTCATGGGACTTAACCAAGTTCTTGTTCTCCTACTAGACTATGGTCCATGGAGGCTGAAATGTCCCTTGGATTTGTTTTCTGATATGTGTGCCCTGTGTTGCCTAGGACAGCACCACACACACAGTTGATTCTCAATAAATACCTGTTAAATAACTGGATAGATCAGAAAACTCAACATGGTAACAGGTGAGTATATTTGGAGGTCTGTATGTTTGTAAATTCATCCTAAGTTCATCTATAAGTAAGACACAACTCACCATAAATCTCAATTGGATATTATCTGACACTGGACTGCATATATCCAAAAGACTCTGAAAATCAAATGTGTCATCCCATAAAGAACAAGACGAAAATAATTAAAATGATGGATTTGGGGCTGGAGAGATTTGGCTCAGTGGTTAAGAGCACTTCCTGCTCTTCCAGAGGACCTGAGTTCGATTCCCAGTTCCTATACTAGGTGGCTCACAACACCTGTAACTCCAGTTCCAGGAGATACACCTCCCTCTGCTGGCTCCCACAGGTACATGTGGAGCACATGTATACATGCAGGCAAACACTCATACATATAAAATTAAAATAGGAGGCTGCAGAGATGGCTCAGAGGTTAAGAGCACTGGCTGCTCTTCCAGAGGTCCTGAGTTCAATTCCCAGCAACCATATGGTGGCTCACAACCATCTGTAATGAGATCTGGTGCCTTCTTCTGGCCTGCAGGCGTACACGCAGACAGAACACTGTATATATAATAAATAAATAAATCTTCTAAAAAATTAAAATAAGTTTTAATACAGAAGGTTTTTCCCTTTTCATGTATGTTCGTGTGTGTGTGTGTGTGTGTGTGTGTGTGTGTGTGTGTGTGTGTGTGTGTTGGAGATACACATGCCTGAGGTTGATGTCCAGAATCACGCTTCATCACTCTTTCACTTTATTCATTGAGGCAGGATCTCTTGTGAAACCCAGAGTTTGTGTACGTGGGTAGTCTTGCTAGCCAGCTTGCCCGGGGATCCCCTCCTCCACCTTCTTAGACTGGAATTACAGGCAGGCCTCCATGCACACCTGGCATTTCACGAGTTCTAAGGATCTGAACTCAGGTCCTCACAATTGTGTAGCAAGTCCTTTAACCACTGAGCCATCTCCCTGGCCCCCAAAGTTATGTTTTTAAAAAGCAGTAATCATGGCCCTCTTTAACCTATCAAATTGACAAGGATTTTAAAAAAGCAAAGATTCCCTATGCCGGTGCAATTACGAGAACAAATAGGCACACTCACGCACCGCTGGGTCTTTCTGGAAAGCAATCTGCCGGGAAGTGTTACAAGTCTTAAAACTGTGCCCACCCTTTGAGGAAGCGCCCTCCATCACCAGAAATCTAGGCTGTAACGACAAAAGGTAGACGGCAAAGAACACTCACTTCAACGTTCTTTAAAACTGAAAAACAAAAATGAAAACCACCAAAATGTCCAACGGGGAACTGGGTATATAAATTATGATAAATTCATGCGAAGGAACGCGGTGCAGATGTCAGAAGCGGAATAGAAACAGATCCATTACCGGGGAAAGGTGTTCGTGATATATAAAGTGATTAACCAGGTTATGTGCAGTAGGCATAAAGATTATTGCATTTTTATAAAATGAATGTGACTTATGCATTTCTAAATATGAAGTGATAGAGGAGACCCTCTCTCTGTAACAATGTATGAGCACACAGGCGCTGGATGCAAAGACTTTAATTGTCTCTCTCTTGCTCTTAGAGGATGCCAAATCCCATTCACCATGCTTGCTCACTGGGAGCATCGTTTTCACTCCTGTGAAGGTGGGGGTGGGGTGCAGACTGAGGTTTCTACCAAGTGAGGCAGGGTGTTTTGGCAGATCCCTTCTGGCACACACTCATCCACCCCGAAGGCTGGGGTTGCCAAGGACCTTGGAGGCCAACTAGTAGCCCACCTGCCCAAAAGCCTGGACACTGAAGACTTCTGTGGCAGAGGACATTCCTCCTAGGGCTCAGGCCACAGGTGAGTGCTGAGCCCAGCTGCTCTGAGCCATGGCCTGACTTCTCAGCAGTTACGATCCCTTTCCGTGTTCCCGACATGAGACACCAGGCTCTTGTCTTTAGGGAGGGAATTCTCTCTCTCGACAAACAAAGTGGTTATAAAAATCTTCAAGTCCCGAAGCCAAATGCAATTTGGAGATACTGATGATCAGCACATGGCTGTGGTTCTAAATTCTGGATCCATCTCTAGATCCATCTTCTTACTTATATGCAAGAAGTGTATAGAAATCTTATTCTAGCCTGGTGTGGTGGTTGCACATCTGGAATCCTAGCATTTGGGAGGTGGAGGCAGGAGACTAGCCTGAGCTAGACAACAAAATGCCTCCTCAAAAACAAAAACTTAGAAGCTGAGGAGTTGGCTCAGTCAGTTAAGCTTGAGGATCTGACTTTGATCTTCAGCACCCACGTAAAAAAGGCAGGCAGAGCAGAGGCTCAGATCAACGGGGAGGCAAAGGCAGGAGGACCCGGGGCTCTTTGGTCAGCCCGTCTATCTGAATCGGCTAGACACCCAGTCTCACAACTGAAGGTGAAGAGCAATGCAAGACAACTAGTGTCAGTCTCTGGCCTGCTCACATGTGCACCCACATGCACCCACACACAGGTGCGTGCACACACACACACACACACAAACACACACTACCTGCTCTTTTATTTATAGTTTTATTTTAGGCAGTCCTTGGGGTTGAATCCAGAACAGCTGGCTTGCTAGGCACGAGATCTACAACTAAGCTACACCCCGACCCGCTCTGTCTATCGGTAAGTATTCAAACGCCTGCCTACCCTGGTTCCCCATTCCTTCTTAATGGCAGCTGAACTTCCCCTTGTGCTAACCCACCCCCGATCCCGGGCTGAGTATTCTACTACAGATGTCCCAGCCTCTGAGTACCTGAGCTGCCATGTCCCTTCTCCCCACCTTGGTAGGGCCCTCTTCCCTCCCACCCTCCTCAGCTGTGGGAAGCAGAACCAGTCCCAGCCCCTAAGACCTGCCCCTTAGCAGAAAAATCCCTCTAACTGCCGTCCCTTTCTCAGTTCCGGGGGTCTGGCCCTCTCCTAGCTGTGTTACAGCAACTTAAGACAAGTGGGAGCTCTGCAGCCCTGCCACTTCTCAAATCCTGTCCAGTGCCCTAACTCCAGAACTCAGCTGAAGAGGGGACCCAGAGCAGAAAGAAAGATCCTGGACCGACAGTTAATCTTAATAGTTGACTCGACCACGTTAAGAAGCTCCTAGTCTATTAGCAAAGCCCACCTTGGAGTTGTCTGCAACAGCATTTTCAGAGACACTGAGATAATGAGGGTGCTGACCTAATCAATGAATAGTCTCATATTGGGTTTATAATAGGATGGCATTATTGAGTGGTGAAGACAGGGAGAAGGTGGTATGCAGTTGTGGGAAGCAGGTCACTGGAGTGTATCGTGTGTGTGTGTGTGTGTGTGTGTGTGTGTGTGTGTGTGTGTAAGAGTGTGTGCATGTGTGGCAGTATGCTCACTCATTCATGTGTGTATAGAGGCCCAAAGTTGACACTTGAGTGTCTTGTTTTATTGCTCATCACCCATTTTAGCTACTTTCCTGTTTCTATGATAAAACTCCAGGACCACAAGCAACTTGTACAAGAAAGGATTTATTTTGGCTTATGAATCTAGAGGAACAAGAGTCCATCATGGTGGGGACTCATGGCTGAAATCAACCAGCATGGCTGCAGAAGCAGGAAGCTGAGAGTTCACATCTTCAACCAACAGCAGGAAGCAGAGGGAGCAAACTGGAAGTAGGTGAGGCTTTCTGCTCTCAAATCCTGCCTCCAGCAGTGTACTTCCTCCAGCGAGGCCGCACATCCTTAACCTTCCCAAACAGCATCACCAACTGAGGCCCATGTGTCCAAATGCCCAATACTACAGGGGGCATTTCTCACTCAAAACACTACAGCGCTTTAGGTTGGTGTGTGTGTGTGTGTGTGTGTGTGTGTGTGTGTGTGTGTGTGCATGTTTGGGGGCTCATATGTGTGTACATGTGTGTGGTGGCCTGGAGTCAACATCTGGTCTTTCTCAATCACTCTGTACATTACCTTAGATATCGGTGCAGAGTCTCTCACTGAACACTGGGCTCACAGATTTGGGCCAGTCTCACTAGCCAGCTTGCCCCATGGATCCTCTGTCTCTACCTCATGGGAGCTGGGATCACAGGTGGCCACTGTGTCTGTCTGTTTTTTATGGAGGTTCTGCGATCCGAATTCCAGTCCTCACACTTATAGGGTAGGTGTTTTATCCACTAAGACATTTCCCCATCTCTCTACTTTATTTTTTGAGCCAAGATCTCTGGATTAACCTAGAGACAACCAGGTCAGTTAGTCTGGCTCACAGCAAGCCCCTGTGGCCTACCTGTTTCCTATCCCCTCCCTACCTACACTGGGGTCATAGACCAGCTCTTTTACCCGGATACCAGGGATTTGAACTCGGGTCCTCGGACTTGAAGAACAAGCACTTCAGCCATTAAGCCATCTCCCAGGACTCCTGGAATATATACTTAGGGGCTATATCTTGCCCTGGCCCCTTCCTGTCCTCCGTGAAGTGTTCTCACTACTGTGATGGTGCTCTGCCTAACTCATGGGGTCAGTTGAGCATGGACTGACTCCACTGAGTCAATATTTCCTTCCTCTTTCCATTTGTCAATGTCAGGAAGCTCATCACAGTGATACCAAAGTCACTGATAGGTCCTCGAGGATGCTGGCCTCAGCCAAGGAGGACCCAGGGAAAGAGAAGCCTTAATATTCTCGGGGTCGAGGTTAGGTTCATTGGAAACTTTGGGATGTAGACCAAAGACAAGTGAGGACCTTGAGGAGAGGGCTCTGGACAGAAGAGAGCCCATTCAAGATCTTACAGCTGGTGGCTGGAAGCGTCATCCTGATAGAGGGCATCTGCCTACAGGTGAGGGTATGACCCGAGGTCCAGGCCAATTCTCCCTACAGATGCCATTGGGAGCCTCAGCAGCAGCTATTCCCAGCAGCCCCTCAGGGCCTGGACCTAAAGATCTAAACAGAAGATAACATGCTCCCAACCCATGGATGGGCGGGGAGTTCCATAGGGAACTGCAAGAGGGCCACCCCTCTGGGAAGAGGCTAGAGGTGACTGCTCAGGCACGGCCACCTAGGAAGGGAGGGCTATGGAGGACCGCACTGCAAACGCAGTCACATCCCCAGCACTTATTTGAAACAGAACATTAATTCTGACTGTCATTAGAGTCCATTTCAATTTTGTAATAACATAAAAAGTTAAGAGTCTAATTTATTCATACAAATCTTGTTAGCATCCAATTTCCACATAATGTAACATATCTCTTAAAAAGCTGACAAAGCAGGAGAAATTAAAAACAGTTTAAAAAAAGATATTCAAGGGTTCACACCGCCTCGGAGGCAAAGGTGAGGAGGGAGGCAGAGGTCAGAGCAGTTTGGAGAAAGCCGGAGGTGCTTGGGGACCAGAGGGGCACGCTAATTCCTTATGTCCCCCAGACCGACCGCCCCCACCTGCTGCCTCCACACGGCCCCCACGCAGGCCCGCTGGGGATGAGTCTCCACCCCTGCACACACAGACAGCCCCCAGCACTTCCTTCAGCTAACGGCTCCTGGGAAGCCTGGAACTCCTCTTAATTACACGGATGCGGTGTTTGCTTTAGATAGCTGTCACCCTGTAATTTACCCATACACGGGTTTTAATTGTACATTAATCTTTCTTACACGCCACTCCCATGCTAGATTCTGTACTGGCAGCAGTTTGGGGTCACTTTGTTTATTCCTCAACCCAAAATAGCTGATGAGAGTAACTGCACACTGCCGCCAGTCCCCCCACCCCCGCGCCTTGTTCTTCCAGGATTACCTGCTGGCGGCTGGGGCTAGGAGGGAGGCTCCTGTCACCCGCAGGCCACCTTTCAGCACGGTGTTTGGCTGTTGCACAGCTGACATCAATTTTCGCCGAAAGGTCAGCAGCAACAAACAATCTTCCCGTCACCAGCCACGTGCTTGGGGGGTGTCTAGTCATCCCTTCTCTAAACTCCCACAGGACGGGTGGACCTGGAAGGGCTCGCTCGGGGGATGGAAAGCACCCTGTGAACCTAAGAAATCTAGCAGCACAGAGGTTCCAAGGTCACTTGGAGAGCCAGGAAGGAGAAGTATAAATTACAAAGCCTGGATGGCTGCCAGGGCCCCAGGAAGCTACATTTAGCGTGTCATTCTCCCAGCAGCAGGATGAAGCCTTAACTCGCTTCCAGAGGAATTTGAATGGAATTTGTTACAGGGACGTTGTGATTGAAATATCACCAATTGGCTTTTCATGATAACTCAGCAATAGATTACAATGGCGATGGGGGGCGCTGTGTGTGTGTGTGTGTGTGTGTGTGTGTGTGTACGCGCATGTGTAGAAAGGGGGAGTGCTGTTGTGTTCTTAGGCTGACCAAGGTGGCAAGGATGGAGTCCCATACAATATTTATGAAATCCAGATGAAGCCTTATGCCCACAATGAGCTGATACCGTAACACAGATTTCAAAAAGACACCTTGACATTTGCCCAAGATCAGATTTCCTCTGCCAGAGGCCCAGGAGGCTTTGCGCTGATGGAGGTCTATCCGCTCCCCACCCTCCTCCTGCAATCTTCTTCATTTAAGCTAAGGGCAATTAACACTGGTTGGGAGAAAGAGTAAGTGTGCACAGTCACATCCTCTTTGTGGGAAATATTAACAGTGGTTTTCACCAGTAAAATACGGGTCTGTTTTGTTTTTTGTTGGTCGGTTGAGAGTTTTGGTAAGATAAGGTCTCTCCACGTATCTTTGACTGGCCTGGAACGTGCTATGTAGACCAGGCTGGCCAAAAACTCACAGAGATCCACCTGCCTCTGTCTCCAGAGTCTGAGATTAAAGAAGGGCAGTTTTGATCATTTTTATTGTTAAACACTTTCTGGTGTGCTGAACAAAGCTTCGGAGAGCCTCTGTGGTGAGGCTCAAACAGCTGTACTTAGGCAAAGAGAGAGCGAGCAGCACCCGTAATCCATCACAGGGAAGCCCAGGGAATAAAAGTGAAAGCAAAAATGTATGTCCTTGGGGCCAAAGGTTTATTTCAGGTGCAGACTCTGCGCTCTCACTCCTCTCTCCCTCTTTCTTCTTCTCCTCCTCATCCTCCTCTTCTTCCTCCCCCTCCCATTCCCCTTCTCCTTCTTCTTTAAAAACCAGTGTCTCACAAGGTGGCCCAGGTGGGCATCAGACTAGCAATCCTCCTGCCTCAGCCTCTCAAATGATAAGATTGCAGGCTTGTGCTACCACACCTGGTAAGCTTTGATTTCTCCCCAGGAACCTTTGGAGATGGGAGCTGTTTAAGAGGGGGACATTTCAGCCCTCCCTGAGAGGCTGTGCTGAGGACCCTGAGCGAATGCATGGTCACGGGTGGTTATGTGCAGGAGTCTGTTTCCAAAGCCATCCTTCAGAACATCCGATCCCCCTCCCCCAGAATTTGTCATGTGTCTGGAGGTGGATTTTGAAGACAAAGGCTCCCGGCACACACATACCAGGATCTGGAGTGATGAGACATGAAATACTGAATGAAGTATGAGACTGAAGTCCCCAGGTTGTTTACAAGTCCAAAGCAGGGTCGATTTAGGTGGTTTTTGATAAACACTTCATACTCTACATCCTAAGAGAGGCAGAATACTTGTCAAGCACACATCTTTATGAGCTGTCCGCCTATAAAACTCGCACGGAAGGTCCGTGCTTAATGCTGGTCTGGCAGTAAATTGGCGCGTCGCGCCGGTCGGCAGAATCAAATTAGCATCGACCCGTAAAAATGTTACTGAATGATTCCTCAAATCTGCCAAGTCTTCAAATCAATTTCACAAAAAACGTCAGGCTTTTTTTTTTAAGTGTTGATAAACCTTTCATATTAGTTATCACAGAAGACCATAAACCTCCCTAATCTGCCTTCCTACCAAAGGAAAAAAAGTGTTGTTTTCCCAAACCACTTTTAGCTCTTCCATCTTCACACCCGCCTACACATCACATAAACAATGTGTGTGTCACGGAGTCATTTGCTGTCCTGTTTTAAAGTGACTTGTATTTGGCTCACACAGAATGTGTGCCTGGTGATCCCAAACCTTGGAGAGAATTTCTCCCAATACCAAGATGGATTTTTGCCTTGGAGATAAGGAATCTCAAGTTGGCTTTTCCAGAAAACCTTCTAGAATCCTCTAACGAATCTTATGTATTTGCGTCTCTTGGGCACCCAGTGTCTTTGTCCTGTGGACTTCCTGTTGCTGATACTCGGGGGTGGGCTCACACCAATTCATTGGGGAGGTGTGGTCTCTCTGTCTTGAGGGCCAGCCCAGCTGCCCCAGCTAGAATCCCTTACCCACTCTGTCAAACCTTAGACACCCCATCACTCTGTGTCAGCTGTACCCGAGCTGTATGTCTACTCACTTCCCTGAGAATAACACAAAGAACAGCATATTCATTCCAAAGACTCTGACCCAGGGCTCTCATCACCCAACCACATTGCTTTCCAAAGACTTCCGTCAGACTGGAAGAAAGTGGACCAGATGCAGCCAAAGGCAGAAGGCATTGTTATGGTCAAGCGGTGGCAGCATACATTGAGGTGCTTTATTAGACACAAGCTTCTGCTTCCACTCGACTGGAAAGCACGTCAGCTACGGAAAGCTAGTGCTGAAAGCCGAGGAGCCCATAACACACACAGGGAACATGCTTTTGACGGGGCATGGGGACCCAACAGTTAGTACGCCAATTGAGGATGGAGATGAAGGCACCTAAGGAATGGAACCTAACACGTGCTAGGCAAGTGCTCTACCATGGAGCCCCTCAGGGCTGGATTCTAAGCAAGGGAAATTACCTCCTGCTTGCACCACTGGGCTATACTCCCAGATTTTTTTTTTTTTTTTGAGACAGGGTCAAATTAAGTTCCCCAAGCTGGCTTTGAACTTACTCTGTAGCTCAAGTAGGCCATGAACTTGTGATCCTCCTGCCTCAGCTTCTGGAATGGCTGGGATTACAGGACCATGTACCAGGTCCAGCTAAGGGATGATACTCTTCAATGGTCGTTGCTTATAACACTGGGTAAGCATGTCTGCTGCTCCATTGTAGCACAAGGTATCTTCTAGAGACATAGGACCCAACTTCTGGAGTCCTTAGCAGGGCAGCTCACTATACTACCAAATTCCTGTTGAGTCAGGTAGGTAGGAGGGGCTAGGAAGACCAATGGGCAGCTCTTCATTATGTGGGTCTTCATTCATTGGACTACCAAGGGGTCTTACTTTGTGCTAGGGTGGTCTTGGACACTGAAACACAGCAGTGAACATGAGTCCCACAGGGCAGACTCAAAGTTCATGGTGTCTGTTATAGTTCCCACTCTCACACAGAAACTTCAGACTACTCCATCTCCGCCTTCTAGAAGAGCAGATTCAAACTTCCCCGGAAAGGAATCATATGCACCTATATAGACATTTAAGAATCTTATCATCTGGGGGTGGAAGTGAATTTTAAGATTTGTTGAAGAATGTTTTCAGTTTCAAAATATCCTGGGCAAAAAAGAAACTCTATTAGTCATCTGAGAAATCAAATTAAGAGCACAGTGTGATAGCTTTACGTAGACACAGGATAGCTAAAATGACAAAAGCCAACCACACACAGTGTTGGAAAGGATGTGAAGTGACTAAGGTGGTACAATCACACACACACACACACACACACACACACACACACACGCACGCACGCATGCACGCACGCACGCGCAGGGTCTCACTAGGAAGTTTGGGCTGGTCTTGAGTTCATGATCCTCTGGCCTTAGCTTCCCAAGTGCAGGGATTTACAGGTGTGCACCTCCACGCCTGGGTGAAGGACCACTTTAGAAACCTGCCTGCAGTTCCCATAAAAGATACATTCCCCTAACCTAGAGACTCTTCAGTCCAAGCTTCTCAGAAATGTTTGTATGTACCCAAGAAATACATGCAAAAACATGTACAATATGGTTTGTAATAGTCAAAAACTCTGAACAACCTAAATGCCAATCAACAGGAGACTGGGTAAGTAAATCAGAGTATATCCACACAGTGGAATGGTGGCCATCAGCTCCTTGTAATAGTCAAAAACTCTGAACAACCTAAATGTCAATCAACAGGAGACTGGGTAAGTAAATCAGAGTATACCCACACAGTGGAATGGTAGCCATCAGCTCCTTGCTGCCAGAACAAAACAGATGAGGCTTTGTAAAAAGAAAACAGAGTTTTAGCTCATGATCCTAGAGTTTCCAACACATGATCAGGCAGCCCCAAATGCTTTGGGGTTCTGGTGAGGGTGCCAGTGACAATGACAGGGCACGTCACGGAACCAAGAAGCAGCAAGAAAGAGATGACCAGTATGATTCCACAATCTCTTTTTGGTATGCCCTGAACGGTAACCTAAAGATCTCCCAAAACACCCCATCTCTTAATGGTTTGCAAAACTTCCCAATTAGTACCACCTTAAGAACAAAGCCTTCCAAATGTGGGCCGCTGGTGGACACTCGTGCAAACCGCAGTGGGAGCCTTAGAGAATAATCAGAAGGGAAAAACAGCCAAGATACACACTGCAGATGAATCTCTTATACACGATGCTGACCCAGTCACACACGCACATAGGCTGTAATTCCATATCTATCAAGTTTAAGATGAAGGAAAACAGACCTGTGCCATCAGTTACATGTGGTGAAGGGGAGTGACTGGAGTAGGTCAAAGGGAAGCTGAGGTGTGTGTTAGCCGTATACGGATTCCCGCTCCGGTGCTGGGAACATGGGTCTGAGTAGCCCACAGACAGTTGCTACATTGCTCGCCTATGACCCACTCACTTTTGTGTATGCTTGCTGTAACTGCAATAAAAGCCTTTAAAATGCACGTGTGAAACACATCACTGTATCATTGGGAAACTATTTTAAAAAGATTTGGGGATGAAGAGATGGCTCAGCAGTTGAGAGTGCTTGGGGCCCTTCCGGAAGACCCAGGTTCGGTTCCCAGCACCCACACAGGCAGCTCGCAACTGCCTACAGCAGCTCCAGGGAATCAGATGCTCTTTTAGTTTCCTTGGGCAGCTGCACACACATGGTACACACACACACACACACACACACACACACACACACACACACACACAATTCCTTTAAAATAAAGACTTGAGGGATACTGGCAGAGGTGCTGCATGCCCCGCCCCAAATCTGCTTCACATTATCAGTTTAGATCCCTGACCAATATGTCAGGCTAAGAGACCAAACACGAAGGACAATAAACAGCAGCAGCTGTCGCTTTGCCAAAAGCTGCTAGACTTACCTCTAGGAGGTGGAGTCCACCATTAGTCTCATTTTACAGATGAAGACACCAAGTCCCTAGCCCACACAATGACTAAGGAGCAAAGCTAAGATTCGAACCAGCTTGACTCTGCGTACCAGCTTCAGTTACAACCCAGAGGTGGCCCCTAGGGTGGAGTGAGGGGTGTATGGGGTTGTCTGTTGACATGTTAATTCATGGAAAAGGAAATGGGGAAGCGTTAAATAATAGGCACAAGTGTGCTTTCACGGGATGAATGGTCATGAAATTAGATTTGCAGATGAAGCCAAACCTCACGAGACCCCAAATCTAAGCAGAAAACAGCAAGAGGGACCCAAGCAGGAGAAACTCAATTTACTATGAACACCAAGGCAGTAACCCACGCTAAACGAGTTTCCAGGGATAAAGATGTGTGAGTGGCTGCCATGAAGGATGGCGGAGGTAGCACTGACCATGGACAGCAGGCAGCCTCTGCTGAAAGGATTTACAGACATGGGAACCGTCCCTAGGGAATGGGACCCACACTGGACCCAGGTATTTGTTGGAGGAAAGGCAGGGAGGTATCCTTGGAAGGGAGAGAGCCACTCAGGAGTGGGCAGAGGTTTCTAGAGAAATCTGGAACACTGGCCCCAGCAAGCCTGAGGCTGACCATGTCCCCCACTGTCTCAAGCAGTGTGGCATCTGCCTGGATCACATGTTGAACTCCACCAAGGTAGCCAGTGCCTGCTTTGAACACTGACTCAAACAGTTTTGAATGACTCCAATGATGTGCCCATTGGCCAGTGGTATAGACAGACTTCATAGTGAGCTGGGTTCCCCCAGTGTAAACAGGTGGTGTACCATAAACTGGGAACTCAACAAGTGTAGACAGAGTCCCCCCAAGCATATTGGCTCAACCTGTGCAGAAAGACTACCTGCTTCACACACTGCTTCCCAACAGTGTAGACAGACTGCACTGCCCGTTGGGATTAACCACCTAAGCCCTGGAAGACAAAGACAGCTGGCACGTCAGGCTGGGGTCTGAAAGGAAGTCTGGGCCTGGGCAGAGCCTGGTCGCCAAGAACGCTGTTGAAGCTAGAGAGTCTGAGCTCTCTGAGCTCCGTTCAAAGGCCCTGGAGAGTGGGCAGACAGACTAAACGGAAAGTTGCAGTGCTAACTCGTAAGACTCAATCAAGGTACAGAGACCACATGGACCACACACTGACTCCACAAGGTAGACAGACTGCCTACATCAAACACTAATGCAGCCAGTGTAGACAGACTGTGCCACACAACGCCTCCACCAGTATAGACAGACTGAAAGCCTAGGTCTCCAGGCCTGCCAGCCAGCAGTCACTGTGTGCCTCCTCCAGACCGATCTCTTCACGGCTGACACAGCAGGAAAGAGCAACATTCTTAGGAGCTCTGTGGCCCTGTGGCCTGAGTACATTGGCCCAGCTTCCCCAAGGCGAGGTGTGGGGCCGCACACATAGAAGGACCTTGGTCGGCATTTGCAGGATGCTGAGATGCTCCCTGCAGGTACTGCCTCCTTCCCTTACCCCACCAGTAATACAGGAAGCACACTGCACCCCAACAAAGCTGGAGGAAGGTCTCAGTACTCACAAGGCTGGGCAGATGAATCTTGTCCAGACAGATGAGTCAGCCCCCCAAAAGAGACGGCTTCGAAGATGGGTATGACTTGTCTGTTGAGCATGAGTCAATCTGAGCCTAGGGTATAGAATTCTGGCAAAGGGGCCCTGCTCTGTCACCTCCCCACTGATGGGTATCTGGGCATGCCCAGTGGTCTACAGACGGCTAGCAGTCACAGCACAAGAGGGCCAGGCCAGCCTCAACAGAAAGCCTTGAGCAAGCTGCAGACAGCCACAGGGGACTCACTACCAGAGAGAGTGGGGGAGAACAGTGAGCTCTCCTGCAAAGAGCCTCAGCTAGGCCAGGGGCTACAAAGCACGAAACTGTACCGCCTAGAACCTCTCCTTGCCTGTCATCGCTCTCATCCCCAAGGCTGGCCCAGCTTGGAAGCAGCTGGCTCTGGCCCAGACAGAGTGAGGACAAGGTGACAGTGACCTGGGCTGTTGCCTGCAGCTCGGCAACCAGGCCTGCAGCCAGCAGCATGGGCACACCAGGAAGTAAGTGACTCACAGGCCTGCTTTCCCCCACCCCAGCTCTGGAAGAGGGTGATGGAAGTCTGGGGGACAGGAACGCTGTCCGTGGAGAAGCCGGGTCCCTGAGCTGCAGATGGCCTGAGAAGATTGAGACTTCAGAGGGAGTGGGGGAGCTCTCAGCCTGGGGCAGAGCCTCTCAAAGGGATGGAAGCAGGTACAGCGTGATGGGGGGGTGGGGAGGGAAGAGGGTTAGATCAACTACAGGGCAGGTGAAGAAACCACTGGAGGACCCGGAAGCTAAGTGGGCATGGGGGGGGGGGCAGCCGGCGACCAACTCCAGAAGAAGCGGGCATCCGAGGCCTGCAAGTGGCCAGCACACAGGACAGAGCGGGCAGGTGGCTGAAGCCTTGCTCCACTCCCCTGGGGGCAGGCGTGTCCCGAGTAAGGCTAGTTCAGCAGAGAGGTGGTGGCAGTTACAGAAAATAAAGCAGTGTTCTGCCTGGCCCTCATCCGAGGGAGGGCTCCCAGGCTGTCACTCACTACGTGCCTACTATGTGCTGTTTTGTTTTGTTTTGTTTTGTTTTGTTTTGTTTTGTTTTGTTTTTTAATGACCACAGAGAGGAAGTCAAAGTGCTCTGGCTAGTTTTGTTTTGTTTGTCAACTTGGCACAGCTGGAGTCATATAGGAAGAAGGAACCTTCATTGAGAGGATGCCTCCATCAGATTAGCCTGTGGGCATGTCTTCAAGGGCATTTTCGTCTTCCTTCTATTTATTTATTTTTATTGTTTTATCTTGGTGTGATCAAACACTGGATGACCTGGGAATTGAACCTAGGTCCTCTGGAACATGAGTCAGTGCTCTTAACCACTGAGCCGCCTCTCTTTCAAGGCCCTTTTCGTGATGAATGATTGATGAGGAAGAGTCTGGCCCGCCGTGGGTGGGGCCACCCTGTGCAGATGGTCCTAGGAGATATAAGAAACGCAGCTGACCTTGAGCCGAGGGGGTGAGTCAGTGAGCAGGGGTCTTCACGGTCTTTGCTTCAGTCCCTGCCTCCAGATCCCTGCTTGAGATCCTGTCCTGACTTCTCTCCATAACGGACTGTGAGGTGAAACGCAAGACGAATTCAACCCTTTCCTCTCCAAGGCGCTTTTCGTCTTGGTGTTTTCTCACAGCAGCCGATAACCGAACAGACAAGTACGGTGGTAGGAGGGAGCCGGGCTGGGAAAGTACTGCAGAGACCTGGCTGCACAGCCAGCCACCGGGCCCCCGGAGTGGACAGGAGCTCAGGACCCCAGGGCCATCTCTGTCTCAGGAACCAAGACTTCTCACCAGGGTCCCACAAGCCTCATCTCAACCACCTCACCATGTCCCCTCCCAAACCAATTCCTTTGGAACCGAGGTTCTGTATCTCCAGGGTCATGGCCTCTCCCTTCCCACAGGCCTCCCTACCCCACAGCAGTTAGCTGAATAAAATCCAAGTGCACTCGGTCTCAAGGCGCCACGCTGTCGGGTCTCCAGCCACCTCTGGCCCTCTCCTTCATCTGTCAGCGGCACACAGAGGTCTTCTCATAGCTAGTGATCAGAACCTTCTCATACATTCCTTCAGCAGGGACCACTGTGCAGGCCCATGCCGGGTCTTCCCCCAACTCCTCTCCCACCCCCATCCCTTTTGCCTGGAACACAGCAGTCACTCCTTTCCTCAGTCCTCCCACCCGCAGGCCCTCAGTCTAAGTCAGCTCACTCTCTCGTAGGGCTCATAACAACCTGACTATTCCTGTGGGGGTCACAGCTGTGACAGAGCACTCGCTAGCACACACGGGTCCAGTGCTGTAAGGAAACGACCTGCCTGCCTGGGGAGGCAGCTATGTCTGATACCCCCAGCCCCGGGCCTAGATCCAGGTACTCTGTGAGGGCAGGGCCAGGGCTGCTTCTGGCTGCTGTCCCCCAGGACACAGCCTTCCCTGGTTTCCTGACAGCATTAACTGTTCCTCTGAATTCCTAACCACCCACCATCAAGTCCCACCGAGTCCGTCTGCAGCATCAGAGCACAAATGACAGGTAGTTTTGCAGAGGGTAGAAGTCACAGCTTCTTACAATTGTAATGTGAAATTCACATCCTCTGCCACAGCCAGTAAGTAAGTAAGCCGATGTCCGTCCTATCCTCTGCCTCCTCAGGAAGCTGTCCCCAGGTTACCAGTGAGTCACCTCTATTCCGGGGCAGCTTTTTCTTGGGAGGGAAAAGACACAGGCTGCCCTGAAGCCAGACAAATCTAGAAATGGACTGCAAGGACAAAGCGCCCAGGAGCCTCTGGGCGCCACAGCGTCACACGAAGGCTGCCCGCCTCCAGCCGACGTCCTGATGCCGATGCTACCTACGCACACAGGCCGAGCATCTTTACTCGTCTACTTTATTTTTGGCTGTCCCTCTGCAGCGCCGTCTTGACCTCCTCGGGCCAGCATTATATAATGCTCCTCTTAGAAGACTCATTACCTGCTGATTAACACGGGGCCGGGCAGTTGTTTATAGACTGTTGTAGCTGCCACGCACGGGCAAATCGGAGTGGTGGGGATGTGTGGGCGCTAAAACGGGTGTCAGACTCCAGGTCAGTGTAGCCAAGAGGCAGGCAAGTGAGCTAGTGACCACACCTTCCCTGTCTGCCCCCATCAGCACTCCCAGTGGCTACGGCAGCTTTCTCAGACCCCCTACACCAGCAAAACAGCAATCACAGCTCTGAGCGCCGACCTCTCCTCCATCAGCAAAACCACAAAAAGCAGCGTCTGGCACCAACTCAGAGTAAAGTACAGGGAAGCAGCCAACACCGTATTTCCAATCAGAGAAATCTGACTTTCCCTGTTGGAAGTGAATGGAAGGCAAATTCTGAGATGTGTCTGCCAAGCATACTTACCCAACAAGCAAAGGGGGGGGGGGCGGGTGTTAACTGAACTTTCTCAGACTTATTAGCTTACATAAACAGAGATTTGAATAAATGTTTAAAAAATCAAATTCCCTTGATACTCCCTAATCAGTAAATGTTCATTACGGAAACACAGCAAATATGCATAAAATTTCCCAAGTGATATTCCAGCTTCGAGATGGAAAAGGCATCTCCAACAGCAGGCTGAGTTACAAAGTGTCCTCCGTCAAACAAGCCGGCTCTCCTCTCCCGGCTGGAGCCAGAGGAAAATAGATTTCATTTTGCCCACTCAGGGAATTTATAAATGAGCACACCCCCCTCTCCGGCTGATTGATGTCTCTCTATAAATAATTAATCCTTGACCTTGCTTTGAGAAAGCCTTGACTTTTTAAATTTGGGGTCTTTAAAAAAAACAAGAAAAACAAAAATCAATACTAGGGAAACATAATTCACTCCCACCAAGTCGGATTCCGGGTAAAAGAATAAATAAGTTGACCATTCATGTGTCCCATGGTGACTCCGCCAAATGATGGGATGGGGTCAGGCTTTGAGGTTTTCTGTGTTCACATGCTATTGGATTATTGATCACCCCATTTTGACTGTCTTTTCAGGGTCTGAACAGCACCTCTCTGTGTGTCACTTTACAGAGGCCAATCTGCCGAAGCCTCCAGAACATGTTTCCACTCTCCTCACGAGGTCCAGCACCCCATCTGCCTGTAGGTGGTGAAGTGGCTGGATTAAAAAGAGAATGTCCTGTAAGGCATGATGGTGCGCTCCTGTAAGGCATGATGGTGCGCACCTGTAATTCCTGCACTCAGCAGGTTGAGGTCATGAGTTCCAAGCTAGTTTGGGCTGGACAGTGAGACCCTGCCTCAAAAAGAAAAGAAAGAGAGTCTTCCACGAGAACCACCGCCCCTCCCTCATCTTTCCAACAGTGCTTTTAGGGGACTGACAGGCTCAGGAGACACTGGGGGTAGGAAATTTTTTAAAAGAGTTCTTTGTGTCTTAAGACAAGGCCCCCTACCCACCAGTCAAAGGTAAAGGCGAACCCTCAAAAAAGTGGACTTGGTGGAGGAAGCTCATGCCTGGGGTCCTGGAGGAAGGTGGGGAAAGAGTTCATCTGCCTTTACTCCTTTTACTCACCCCTACCACCTAGAGCTGCCCTTGCCCCAACTGAGTCTCCCTTGCGGCCTGCTGCCAGGCTACATCCATAGAAACAGAGAGCTTCAGAAGCCTGTTCCCTTTAGAGTCAATCAAGCTTAGGGTCCTGCTGGGAGGCGGCTCAGAGACTCAGAGACACGGGTAATGCCGAAATGCCTGCAGGACAGAGTGTTCCAAGATCCGACCTGTATGCCTGCAACCCCGGACACAGTCTCCCCCCCCCCCCCCGCACCCCACTCCACCCCGACTGTTCTAGCTCCAGGTGAGGGCCGCGGGGCCTAGAGACAAGATGTACAACTGAAGTTAGGGTTTGGAGTCCTGCGCGGGAAATAAAGAGAGGTCACTTCATGCCCAAGCGCCACCTCTGGCCCTGCCCAAACCCGGGAACGCACCTTCGCCTAGCCAGGCCGGCCTTCCGCGAAGCCAAAGCAGCCCTAACACTCAGGAGCTGGAGTTGCAGCCGCCGCTAGAGCTGGGCTCGGTCCCGCCGCAAAAAGGATCATCTCACCGCCCTCTACCCCCAGCCGCCGGAGGCTCCAACTCCCGCACTCTGGGACACACGCAAGCACACACCTCCCTGCGATCACTGACGCACGCACACTCGCCAGGAGCACAAAACAGGCCGGGGCCCTAGAGAGTTGCGGGGAGGAGATGCGCGCGATGGAGCGCACAGATACCTTACGCCTCCCGGTAGGAAGCCAAGGTCGCCAATAACTTCCCCTTTCGCCCTGCTGGCTCTAACTGACCCCTAAGTCCCAGTTCCAAGCGCACGCCAAAGCCTCGGCGCCCTGGACGCTCCAGCCTAGCCCTGGGCGCGCTCGCCGCTCAGCTCCCAAAGCTGCCTCCACGCACCCAGCATCCAGGTCTAGGAGGAGGAGCAAAGGTTCCTCCGGGAGAGCCTTAGGAGAGAGAAAGAGGCAGTTCCCAGGCGCGGAGAAAACCAAGGATCGAAAGTCTAATTAAAGTTCCCGCTCATGGGGGCCGGTCCCCAAAGTACCGCCAGACCCAAGCACCACACGCCCCATCAGCACCTGCAGCTTGGGACTCCGATCCATGTCGAGCGGCGAGGTTTGCGCTCAGAGCGGTCCCGGGTTCACTCAAGGGTTCCCGGGGGCATCCCTTCGGGTGAGCATCCGGCACAGGGAGGGGATAGGATGATTTGGGGCTCAGGCACTCACCTGGAGCGGCCGGCGCTCTCCAGGCCACGGGTTCCTCCGGTCCGGCGCGGTTCTTGGCGGCAGGAGAATCCTCTTCCCGGGAGCTTGGGAAGCAAGTAGGATCTCCGCTCCAGCTCGGGCCGGGCTGCGTCTCTTTCTCCGTGTAGTCCTAGGTGCCGGGAGTGGGCGATTGGCGTGGAGTCGGCGGCTGGAGAACGCGGGAGAGGTTGCAGCGGCGTGCTCCTATTGGGTCCCAGGCACTGGTTGCGTCCCCTGTCTCCGCCGCCACCGCCCGGTCCTGTCTCCTCCCCGCGGTACCACCGGATCCGGGTCCAGCGCCAGCGCCGGGAAGGCTCCCAGCGAAGTGCGAGCGAAGCCTCCGGCGAGGCTGGAAATAGCGCCGCGCCCGCCCGGCGCCCCGCCCCCAGTCCGGGCCCCGCCCCACGGTGGAAAGCGGCTACGGGGGTGGAGGGGCAAAGAAGGGGGAAATCTCTTCCCTGATCGCTCAGCCCTCCCGGGAGCTCATGGGCACCACACCCACGCGCGCTCTGCGGCTCCCGCGGCCCCACTGGCCGCGCGCTCCGATGGAGATGCCGCTGGGCGCGGTCGTGCGGCCGCGGGGGGTGGGGGGTGGGGCGGGTTTCGCGCCGGCTGCGCCAGGCTCGGGGATCCCCAGTGCGGGACTCTGGTCTGCCGCTTGGCTCCACTCCGCAGCTTCTTAGCTGCCACTGCCCCGGCGGTGGCACCGAGTAACCCCATGCTGACCTGGGGAAAAAGAAAAGGCGCCAGCAGGCAGGGTCGCTTGCTCCAGCCCCAACACTGCGGGGCGCAGGTCTTGCAAAGGGATTGACGCACAGAAGATTTAGGTAGGTTCCCAGACTTCAGTCCTCGTGGAATTCAATCAAGGCCTTGTCTCTTCTTGGCACTCACCCTCAAATTTCGGGGTCTGTAGTTTACCACAAGTACTCAATGACCCGGATTCTCGTTTGTGAACTTCATTCTTAAGGGTCTGCCTGGCACCAGCCTAAAAGCTGAAGCAAGCAAGCCATCTCCATCCACACCCAGAATAAGAGTGGGAAAGTCACCGGTCCACAGCCACACAGCACAGGATGGAACGGGGTCTCATTTCCAGGGCTGTGGATTCAAATCCTTGCTCCCCCCACCCTCACCTCCAGAAGAGGAGCCCCGACCTGCAGGGGGCAGTCAGGCGCTAGAAGGAAAGTAGCTGTGCACCCAGACCGACCATTCTAAGCTGTGCAAGTCAGTCACTGCCTGGTCTTGAAGGCACACACAGAATGAAATTGAAAAACGAGACAAAACGCATAGAAGCTTCCAGTAAAACAGAATAGAGGTCCCCTCCCTGAGATGATCTACTGTTTGGTTGGTCGGCCTAACTCCATCCAGCTGGTGCAGATGGGTGATGAAATTAGGGCCTGAAATGGACCTGTGGTCTTTGAGTCACCAGATAAGGGTGTGGCGGCCATGGTAATGAACCGAGCCACTCCTGAGCACTGCCAGGGAGCCCCTAACACTAGAGCTCTTGGAAGGCGTGAGTGGTCTTGGGGCCTCTTCAATGGCCTCAGTTAAGCTCAGATTATCCAAGGATCGCCACCAGGGCAGGTGAGACGACAGATAAGCATATGATGACTTTCCTTCCATCGTTTTTGTTTTGTTTCTGTTTTGAGATAGGTTATCTGGCTATAGCCCAGGCTAGCCTCAGACTTGCCGTGTAGTCCAAGCTGACCGTGAACACCATGCTCTTCATTTCTCAACCTCCAAGTGCTGGCTTTTCCGGCATGTACCATTGTTGAGGAATATTTGATTACACTGTGAAGATGTGTCTTTGCCAAGGCACCTTCTGATTGGTTTAATAAAGAGCTGAGCCACCAATAGCTAGGCAGGAGGTATAGGCGGGACTTCCGGGCAGAGAAAGGCAGAAGATAGATACTCAAGAGGCAGAGAAACCCCAATGAGACATGGCAGGAGGTTGACATACAGAATGAAAGAGAGGTAAAAAGACACATGGTAAAATGTAGATTAATAGAAATGGGTTAATTTAAGTTACAAGGGCTAGTTGGGAACAAGCCTACGCTATAGACCAAGCTTTCATAATTAATAATAATTCTCTGTGTCATTATTTGTGAGCTAGCAGCCCAAAGAAAAATCCATCTACATAACGCCACACCCAGCTTCCCTTTATCTCTTTTATTTTTGCAACAATTTAGTATGTTCTATTATTCTTACCTTTCATATGAGGAAACAGAGCTCAGGATGCCACCAAGTTGTTAGTGTCAGCAAACCTGGATGGTGGTGGAGTCAGGATTGAGCCCAGGTGTGCCATTTTCCAAGTGGAATGGGTTCATACCAGTGTAGCTGGAAGTTTTCCTGTATCCTGCCCAGTCTGCAGCCACTCAGACCCAAGTAAACACACAGAAGCTTATATTAATTAAAACTGTTTGGCCATTAGCTTAGGCTTACTACTGACTAGCTCTTACACTTAAACTCAGCCCATTTCTGTTCATCTATATGTTGCCACATGTTCCGTGGCTTTACCTGTTTGCCATTACATACTGCTCCCTAGATGGCGGGCTAGCGTCTACCGACTCAGCCTTCCTCTTCCCAGAATTCTCCTTGTCTGCTTATCTCGCCTATATTTCCTGCCTGGCTACTGGCCAATTAGCGTTTTATTAACCCAGTGTACAAAAGCATTATCCCACAGCATGCCAGAGTACCCTCTTTGGAGCTCAAGATGGTCTGAAGCTCGGGGCTGTGCTGTGACCTATACTGCTCCTCTGGCTGCAGCGGTTACTTGAGGGAAGGAGAAGGCAAATATGTGTCCCCTCAGTCAAGTTCAGATTGAGAGAGGTGGATGTGAGGGGCAGGACTCACAAGTCAGGAAGAATGGTCTAAACATCAGCCTATATCCAAACACTGTCAGAGCTGAAATGAAAACAACAGAGGGGACTGGGCAGAAAGCCACCTACCTTCCAACCAGCCTCGGCTGCAATCCCCGGGGCTTTACAGCCCCTCCACCTCCAGCCTGTCACCCCACCCAGAGTCCCTGCCACAGCTCGACTGCAGTGAGCTCCACATCTGCAATTGGGCCTGAACTAACCCAGGAATTTAGTCTCAGAACCTCTTCAGTGGTGTGCACCCTTTGGAGGGTAAATACACACACATGCCCACACACACCTACCCTCGTGCAGGTGTTTGCACACATTGGCCAGTAAGGAGATGATGGGAGCTTCCATCCCCAGCCTAGCCGCAAAGCGGGAGGAGCCTTTGAATAGTAACTGCCTTCATAGGACAAGGTTTCACAGGCTTTATTTCCCTAGAGCCGGTCCATGCAGGCTTGCCTGTGACCGGTGAGCACAGCTAGTCGGGCCATTGTGGCTGCCCTGTGTACAGCAATCCTCCTGGGAAGGGCGGTTTTTCCATTAGCTTTTCCAACTGTACTTATTAGCACTTATTTGCATCTAATATTCAGGCAGACACCGAGAGGAATCAACAACGCTGCGTGCCTTTGACACTCTGCACATTTTTGTGTTTTTTCTTCCCTTGAGAGGAATCCCTGAAGGAGGCCAGGGCCCCTGGAAGGAACCAGCAGTGAGTTTTCCTCCCGAGATTTGGTAAGGGCTGCAGTGCCCTTTTTTTGAAAGTCAGGCTCAGCCTCTGCAGCAAGGGAGGTGGAGACGCGCTGCAAAGCCCAGGCATGAAGCCCTCTGCGTGCTTGCGGGTTCTGATATGTGTGTCTCCACCAGAAGATTTGTGGCAAACACATCTCTTTGCATCCCAACTAAGGTAAAAGCCACTTTCATTGGATGGCCTGGTGAGTTCACAGCCTAAGATCCCTGGAGCTGCGGAGGAGGTCCAGATGCCTCTCAACAGAGAGGGAAGAGGGGGAGAGGTTTTAGTTACAGATTACAGGCAAACCCCTTGCTCCAGTTCTGGGTTGACATCTTTTTTCCCCCATAGCTACCTTGTCTGCCATTGGAGACTCCTGTCCTCTGCTTAGAACTGAAGGTAACATGGCTAAGTGGCCAAGACTGATGATTCTCACTGTGTTTGGAAACTCAGGGGAAACTGAGTGTTGAGTCCAAAAACAATGAGAAGATCCAGGGCAAGGGCTGGGGCATGGCTCAGTGGTAGAGCCCCTGCCTAGAATCCCCCAGTGAGGGGCTGGGGTGTGGCTCAGTGGTAGAGCCCCTGCCTAGAATCCCCCAGTGAGGGGCTGGGGGCGTGGCTCAGTGGTAGAGCCCCTGCCTAGAATCCCCCAGTGAGGGGCTGGGGTGTGGCTCAGAGGTAGAGCCCCTGACTAGAATCCCCCAGTGAGGGGCTGGGGTGTGGCTCAGCGGTAAAGCCCCTGCCTAGAATCCCCCAGTGAGGGGCTGGGGTGTGGCTCAGCGGTAGAGCCCCTGCCTAGAATCCCCCAGTGAGGGGCTGGGGTGTGGCTCAGTGGTAGAGCCCCTGCCTAGAATCCCCCAGTGAGGGGCTGGGGTGTGGCTCAGTGGTAGAGCCCCTGCCTAGAATCCCCCAGTGAGGGGCTGGGGTGTGGCTCAGTGGTAGAGCCCCTGCCTAGAATCCCCCAGTGAGGAGCTGGGGGCGTGGCTCAGTGGTAGAGCCCCTGCCTAGAATCCCCCAGTGAGGGGCTGGGGTGTGGCTCAGCGGTAGAGCCCCTGCCTAGAATCCCCCAGTGAGGGGCTGGGATGTGGCTCAGTGGTAGAACCCCTGCCTAGAATCCCCCAGTGAGGGGCTGGGATGTGGCTCAGTGGTAGAGGCCTGCCTAGAATCCCCTAGTGAATAGCTGGGATGGTGTGGCTCAGTGGTAGAACCACTGCCTAGAATCCCCCAGTGAGAGGAAGGTCTGGCTCAACAGATGAGTGCTTCTAGAATACATCAGTGGGGAGCTGGGTGTGTGGCATGAGTCTAGAGCACTTGCATGGCGTGCACAAGGCCCTGGGTTAGATCTCCAGCACAGCAAATAATAATAATTGTCCTTATTAAAATTAATTGTCGCAAAGCTATCTGTTGAGGTTGGTGGCTGTGGTAGTTTGATATAATTGGCCCCCATAAGCTCAAAGGGAATGACACTATTAGGAGGTGTGGCCTTTTTGGAAAAGGTGTGGCCTTGTTGGAGGAAGTGTGTCACTGTGGGGGTGGGCTTTGAGGTTTCCTATGCTCAAGCTGCACCCAGTGAGACAGTTCACTTCCTGTTGCCTACCTATCAAGATGTAGCACTCTCAGATCCAGCACCATGACTGCTTGCATGCCACCATGTTCCATCATGACGATAATGGACTAAACCTCTGAACTGTAAGCTGCCCAATTAAATGTTTTCCTTTATAAGAGTTTCTGTGGTCATGGTGTCTCTTCACAGCAATGGAAACCCTAACTAAGATGGTGATACTGGCATATCATCCCAGCCCTTAGGAGGTTGCAAGTTCCAGGCCATCCCAGACTATGTATCCAGTTCTGGGCCAGCCTGGGCTACTAAATAAGGTCTTGTATTAAAAATCAAGTAATAACAATAAATCAGAGAACAGAAATCAGAGCACAGTTCTGCAGAAAGGATTGGGTTGCTCTTGGTGGTCCATGGAAGAAAGAGGAGAAAAATGGGAACCAACCAGAATGTTGTTGTGGCTGTCCTGGTGCCAGTGTGAGCCAGGTGGTCTCCAAAGTCTTCCAGTCCTTCAGATGCTGTTTCCTGTTTTCAAAGGTGGGGGGAGGCAAAAGACACTGCCCTGTGGCACAAAGGATGTGAGTGTATACTGGACACTAGAATACCTGGCATTATGTGCTCTTGCTGGTCTGCCTTAAGCCACCAAGGCCAAATGCCTCAGGGCATGATCGATCTCTACCTCAAGCAGGTGGCCCTGTGGTGGCCTCTGATGACTTGCATGTTCCCCCAAAGTCAATTCGATGGACAGATGGGCCAATGACATGCTGTTGATCAGGGTAACCAGCCAGGTGGCTCTTCCAGGAGAACATGGCTGCCTTCCCAGTTGCCCCAGCTGAGGTGTGAGCATGGACACATGACCTTTCCTTCGAAAGCCTTGTCCTCCCTGGTAATGAGAGTGAGATGGGGCCCAGGCTCTTGGCCCCTGTTTCAGGCCTGAGCTGTAGCCCCTTGAGTCTTGAAAGCACCTTGGCTGGGAAGAAAACTCAGAACAAATTCTCTTAGCCACCTTATTGAGTGAGTAGTTCTCCCAGGTCGTTTCCCACCATTTCCCGTGATATGCCCCCTTTTCTGTCACCCTTTGGGTATACAAGGAGTTGGAGAATGTGTTGTGTCCTTCCTTGTTGCATTGCCTGGGATTTCCTAGTGTCAGCACGCCGCTGAGTCCCCTGCATTAGCATCCATGTTTGGGGAGCATCCCCATGTGTTAGTTACTTAATTTTTTAACCAGATACCTGACGTCACCGTGGTGGAGACATGGCTGTTGGGGCAGCCCGATCCACTACAGCAGGACGTGGGTGGGAGCCCTTTGTGTGTGGGTGGATCAGGAAGCAGAGAGCTCAGGGTGGATGATCAGGAAGCAGAGGGCTCAGGCTGGACCTAGAAGCAGACACTGCCTTCGAGGCCCGCCTGCAGAACCCATTTCTGCTAGCTAGGCTACAGGCCCAAAGGACCCACCACCTTGAGGACCTTGGTCCTGGGGACTGAGTGCTCAAACATAGGAACCTGTGGGGGAGCATTTTACATTCAAACCACAGCAACCCATACACCTGTTCTGATTTCTGAAATGTTTCTGTCATTCTTTGGGGGTGTAACTTCCTTTGCAGAGCAGGTTTCTGGGAGCCTGAAGGAAGGCAAAACGATCAAATACGCTGAGGGGCAGCCCTTTGGGTTGTTAGAAAAGGATGCCTCCTTAGACACGGTAGACCACTGCCACCATGGCCTTGGCCCCTTCTCCCTCAACCTAAAGTGGACCAGCATACAAAGGAGGCTTGTTGACCCTTTAGCCCAAGAAGGATCTAGGCCCCAGCCCACATCTAGCCTCTCCATTTAAACTGGGCTCCTTTGTTGAGGTCTTGCCAAGTTCAAATTTGTTTTGATGCAATCAAAACAACAAAAAAGTGAAGTCCTACTATGTGGCCTAGGTTAGCTTTGAACCTGCAGTCTTCCTGCCCCGGCCTCCCAAGTGCTGGGATTATAGGTGCATGCCACTATGCCTGGCTTGATGCCGCTTACCTTAAAAAAACCACCACAGGGGCTGGCGAGATGGCTCAGGTGGCAGAAGCACATGCTGTGCAAGCATCATGCCCGGACCCCACAGTGGGAAGAGAGAAGTCCATCGTGAAGGCTGCCATCTCTTCTCTGCATGTGCGGCATACATGAGTGAGTGCACACACACGTAAGTAAGCAAATTAAACAAACAAATACGGTCACTGGGATGTCTGAACCTGGCCACCCTTCAAATTCCAGGCCTGGGCTGAGATCCCTTCTATCCATGGCAGGAAGAGGGGACAGTTCCAGGAAGCGGGGAGGAGGGGGTCCAACATGCCCTCAATCTAAATATTTCCTACCTTCCGTTCCTTTTACTCTGAGATAAAGAGTTTGAAATTTGAGAATGCCGATCTGTCACCTTCAGCAAATGCTGTTTGATTTGGACCACACTAATTCACTGTTTATGTCATGCAGGGCTGGGCTCAAGTTTACTTCTTTTACTGTCAATCAAAGACCGTGGGAACCGGCTTACAGAAGGATGCCTCCCTTGCCTGGTCTAGGCAATGGGTTTTGACACCTCTTGATGGGGTTTATGCCTGCATCTGGCTATAAAGGAGCTCGGCACAAATAGTTTTCTCTATTCATGCAGGCTGGTTTGGCTGTCCCTCTTTCCTGGATATATGTGGTTGATCACTAACTGAGGTGAGTATCCCAGCGAGCTCATAGCTGTATAACATAAGTAGGTGGCACTTGGTTTTAAATGCTCTCTAATTTGGAGAGCTTGTTAATTCTCTGCAGCTCCTTCTGGCTTCGCCAGGATTGGCTGGACTCAGAAGCCTTTGATGCAGGAAAAGTTGTAAAGGGTTCAGCTTTGCCCAGACTTTCTGTGGGGTCTGAGAGGGGCAGTGGGGCCTCTTAGGACAGGATCCCATCCCCAGTAACATCAGCCCAGACAACGTTTTCAAAACCCCTACAGTCTCCAGGCACAATGGTGTAGGCCTGTAATCCTGGCACTCAGGAGGCAGAAGCAGGAAGGATGTGAATTCAAGGCTACATACAGAGACCTTGTCTCAAATGCACACAGACACACCTCTTCCCATTTCTCAAGGACCTCTCCATTGTGAGTCAGAAAAAAGAGTGGGGCTTAGGTAGTTTCTAAGTTCCCAAGACAGCTGAAAGCAATTTTTTTCAATGCAAACTTGAATGCTGGTCTAAATTTAATGCTTAGTATTAAGCATCAGCCTTGGAGATTTTTGAGAAGAAAAGATGGCTTTGAACCGAATAAAAATATTTCCAGTGGAAAATTCTAGAAACATTTATCAGATGCCAGCAGGGACATGCCTTTGGGTAAAGATGTGCACAGTGAGACATCCCTGCCTCAGTGGTAAGAAGGGGAATAATGGAATAGGCTTAGAACTATTCTGTAGAGATAGAGGACATGAGGCAATGTCGAGGTCAGGCAAGAAGGGTCCCATCTTGGAGGCGCTTCGGACCCTGCACCCTCAGATCCAGAGATCAGAGCCACCGTGAAACTCAGCAATGACTTCTGCCTGCCTGAAGATGACATTCTCCCCAATGCAGCGGGTTGGTTGGTCTCCAGGTTTGTTCAGATCCTTTAAGCACAAGGCAACTTGTGCCGTAAAGAGTGTGGGTGGCCGCAGCCGAGAAGGAAGCACAGTGACAGGTACAGCCCTGCTCCACGTGGTCTGAGCAAGTGGTATTTTCACACTGTGCTCGGAGCCCACACAACACCTGGTGGTATGAAGCGTTCCACCGCAACAGAAAACAAAAGCCTGGTGGAAGAACGCATCCCAGGAGACAGGACCGGGAGAGACCCATCCTCCAGGCTGAGTGGGCCTGCAGGGGCAGCATATCAGCAGCATTGGCCCCAAGTGTGGTACACAAGCGGGGGCTTCTGCAGCTTCTGTCAACTCCACGGAAAAGATCTTGGAGTGACACCTGACACCATACTCTGTAGGTTCTATGTGAGGAGAGAGCTTATATGGGTTTGCTCCTTCAAATGCTCCAAGGCTTTTTGCACCAACGATGAGTGATGCAAAAACTTACCATCCACCCCTTCCATCCTATGCCCAGCAAGTAGCTGAGAGCTTGTCACCTTCCCAGCTGTCCCTGTGAGCTTTACTAAACCATCCCCTGGTGTGAAGAAGATGTCAAGGTCATCAGGCAGGTGGTGGTTTTCGATTTCTGAAGTTTCCTGGGTATAGGAGTGTTCCGAGGGACACCCTGTACCCCTTGAAAAAAAATGGATCCCTGCCATTGAAAAAGAAGACAGCCAGTGCTGGACCTAAGACAAGCAGTTATAATGTTGCTGCTGCCTTCTCCCCAAGCTCAGGAAACTTCATCCTGCAGACAGAGCCCAAGATGCCCGGAGTTCAGAACATTGCCCAGTGGCGTCCTGTCTGTAGCCATGGAAACAGAGAGACAGTCGCCTTCCTGTCTGCTTTCCTGCAGGAGACGTTTGCTGTCAGCAGTATTTAAAGTTCGCTTTGGAAAGCAAGGCAGTCCACATCTCCTCTTTTGACACCATGCAAAGAGCCTGGTGACATGAAGGTAGCCATCAAGATCCCAGCATGGAGCCCGTCACACTCTGTCTCCCATCCCTGTCCTTACTCAGATGGAGCTCCCTTCCTGCTAGGGCTTAGCAGTGGTGTCTCAGCTCCTGCAAATCCACTTTTGATGCTTGCCTCTGTATTCATACCCTATCCCAAGATTGAGGGGGCAGGGCATGGACGCAACTCAGCTCTGGGTACAGGTGTACTGAGATGACCTCCAGGCCCATGTGCAAGCTAGAGACAGGCTCTGTGGTGACTCCCAGCTCCCTGTGCAGGTGCCTGGGCCATCTGTCCCCAGGCACAGACTGCCTAGCCAAGTCTTTGACAATCTCCTAGAGATAGGAGCATGATGCCAAAGTAAGAAGCCCACCATTAAGGGGGAAGACAGACAGACAGACAAGACTTCTATCTAGAGGGCAAAGTGAACTGTGGTAGTGCTGCATTAATAGTGGCTAAATTCCATTCCCTGGGATCAGGGATCCAGTGTGGCATTTGACCTGATGTGTCTTCATTCATATTCCGAGTCAGAGAGATGATAACTCAGTGTGCATTTTGTGAAGCTCTAAGGATATCCTGGCAACTATAGACAAAGAATTCTCACTTCATGTTCAGAAAAGGACAACAAACAAAACAAAATAAAATAAGGAGTTGACAATTAAGAGATTGCTGAATTCTGGAAAACAAGCCTAGCATTAGGAAAGACAAGGTCTGGGGTAAAGTATTTGTCATCCAGAGCTCAAGAGAATAAGGAAGTTGTAAACAAGGGATAGATGATCATGTCATTTATGTAGACTAAAAAGATTTCTCACCAAAGGCCATTCAAATTATCCTGTTTTTAAGTCATTAGCAGGAAGTTGGACTAGGCCAATGCTATAGGACCACAGCCGGTGTCTCTCTTAGCCTGTGGTCTCCCATACATCCAACCCGCACAAAAGCACACCAGAGGCAAAGCTCTGAGAGTGACCTCAGAAAGCATGTGACAGGTCATCAAGCTTTGGTGGAGGCAGGGCAGCCCTCAGGAGAGAAGAGCTGCAGGTGCCCACAGGTGGGATGCCCTGGTGCTGAACTTGGGTTGGCTGCAGGGTCACTGGCAGGCATCAGAACTGTCTGCGTCAGTGCCATAACCAACACATGGTAAGGCATAAAGGACTCAATGTATTGTTCTCCTTCGGTGTGATTTTTAATAAAGCAAGTTATTAAAAAAAAACAACAACCCAGCAGCGAAGCTAGTGGCGTAGATTTGGATGTGCCACTAACAAAAAGCAGGCAGGCCAAGCAGACAGCAAAGCCTAACTACAGAAGCACCTGAACGAAGCTGGTGGGCAGCCAGGCATGGTGACGTGCACCCGCCATCCCAGCATGCAGGAGGCTGAGGCAGGAGGCTCAGGAGCCAGAAACCAGACGGGGCTGCATAGTAAGACCCTGTTTCAAAGAATTATTATTACCAAAGCCGGTGTGGTACTGTCCTGGCTCATTTTATGTCAAGCTGACACAGGCTAGGGTCATCTGAGAAGAGGGAACTCTAATTGAGAAATGCCTCCATAAGATTGGGCTGTAGGCAAGCCTGCAGAGCATTTTCCTAATTAATTATAAATGGGGGCGGGCCTCGCTCATCGTAGGTGGTGCCATCCCTGGGCTGATGGTTCTGGGTTCTATAAGAAAGCAAGTTGAGCAAGCCATGAGGAGCAAGCCAGTAAGCAGCATCCCTCCATGGCCTCTGCATCAACCCCTGCCTCCAGGTTCCTGTCCTGCTTGAGTTCCTGCCCTGATTTCCTTTGATGATGAACTGTGATGTGGAAAAGTAATCCAAATAATAAACTCTTTCCTCCCAAGTTGCTTTGGTCATGGTGTTTCATCACAGCTGCTGTGACCCTAAGACATGATACATGTGAAGGAAAGGACTGTCACCCTTGTCAGTAGGGCATCTCTTCTTGGAACAGCCAATAAATGTTTACTGAAAAGCACAGAGTCCTACACTGAGACTGGTAGCTGAAATCTGGTGGCTTTCTGTTTTTTTGTTTTGTTTTGTTTTTGGTTTTTCTGAGACATGGTTTCTCTGTGTAACAGCTCTAGCTGTCCTGGGACTCACTTTGTAGACCAGGGTGGCCTGGAACTCACAGAGATCTGCCTGCCTTTGCTGGGATTAAAGGCATATACCACCACGCCTAGCCGGTTTCTGGTTTGTTGGAACTGAAGATTTGAACCCAGGTCTCACACAGGACAAGCTCTGTGCCTCTGAGTACTTGGGATGGCGGGCTTGTGCCAGCAGCTCTGCTGAGCCACAGAAGGGTTCTGCTCAGTACAGCACTGCGCATGCGCAGTGGGGAGATGGAAAGAGGAGGGAGCATCCCTACTCATGAGCACTCAGGAATATTCCTACCCATGAACACTCGTGAAGCTATCTGGGTTTTTCTTTGCAGACACGAGAAGAAACCACCGAATGAGGAATCAAAATTAGATAAAGGGGCTTCCGATGTAGCTTCAGCAGCACATACCTAGCATGTGCTCGCCCCCGAGTTCAATCATTAGCATGGCAATAAATGGGTAAATAAATCAAACAGGAACAACAGAGAGGGAGAAAGAAGATTCAGGTAATGGGAGATATTTTTTATGAGAGCCAGGAATTTCAGAAAACAGGTTGCCATATTTTTTTCAACACTGCCAGAAAAAAAAAAAAAAAAAAAAAGCAGGTGCTTTGTGGAGTTAGAAAAGCTCTATTGAACTCAACCTCTTTGTAAAAGTTCAGAAAAATTAATTTCACCTTTACAGAAGTGAACAACAGTAAAGGACTCAGGTCTCCTTCCGTGCAAGGTGATTTTAATGAAGAAGAGCTAATGAAGAGTGAAGTCATACCCCCAGAGACGATGGGAAGACGCACGAGAAAAGCATGCCTACAAAACAGAGGGCTATGACCTCATGCGTCAAGAACAAGTACAAAGAAACTAAGGCAGTGATGGAGGATATGAAGACACGGCAGAACTCCACAATCAGAGGGACTCAGAAATGGAATCACAAATTCAGGGAGGAATCGGCTTTCATGAAAAAATAGTATTTTCAGAAATGAAACTGGGGGAGAATACAAAGATGAATACAGATAATGCCTTGGAAGAAATTAAAAAAAAAAGAAAGAAAAATGGAAATGTGCAAAAATCAAAGAAACAAACCCTACTCAAAGATTAAAGAGAAAGCAACAGATCTTGAAGGAGGTCAAAGGCATTCAACATGCAGACAACAGAAATCCAGGAAGAAAGCAAATAAAAACCCAAAGCAGCAAAGAAAATACACTGAAAGCTGTGCTTCAAGAAAGCCTTCCAGAAACAAAGAAAAATAAGTTTGAAACTACACATGGAAAGGTCACATAACATTAGCCCTGAGAATACTGGCCCAGAACAACCCATACCAGGGCATAATTTTGCAAAATGATGGAACTTTCAGGAAAAAGAAAAAAAATCTTTTGAGTATAAGCAAAAAAAAAATTGTACAAGAGTTAAGGAGGGCTTCGAAGCTGAAAAACCCTCATGAGATTTGTTTTGTTGCAGTGCTATGCAGGAGAAAGTAGAGGAACATATTCCTGAAGCCCAAGGAACCAGAACACACGAGCTAGGATCTTACATCCAGGGAAACTTATTTCTAAACACAGGGTACAAATAAATTCTTACCAGCATGTAAGAAAGGACTTTGGAAAGTGTTCCTATGAGTCTTTCCTGAGGAATTTACTAGAAATTGAATTTCAGAGAGCCAAAGATGATTAGAACAGTATCAACATATGGAGGTAAATATTAAATACATAGTTATAGAATTAAGAGTAAATGAGGACTAAGGGACCAGCAAGATGGCTCAGCAGATAAAGGCACTTGCTACCAAGACCTGAGTTTGAATCTCTGGGGTCCACGTGGTGAAAGGGAAGAACTGACTCCCAAAAGTTGTCCTCTGACCTCCACAAGTGCATTGTGACACACACACACACACACACACACACACACACACACACACACACACACCTGAGGATTGATATGGAAGGATTGATATATATAGTATATACTGGCTGTATACTCTGACCATACAGATATAATGTAGCTGTCTATGAATTAAGGACTAAGAGAATAAGAAAAGCGTACAGGAAAAATTTTAACTGTTTTCCGTGGTGCTGTTGCTTGAGATAGCATCTATACTTTATGCCGACCGCTATATGAGTGAGATGGGGTAATGGAAGTGAGCTGATTCTGTTGTCTCCAGGATTCTTGGATGAGAAAAAGGAATTCAGGTCCGTTGTGATTGGGATGTGAAGTGACTCCCACAGGCTCATGTAGCCTGTGCTTTGCCATGAGTATTCATGTTTTGTCTGTTGTTTTTTGTAAGGGTTGGTTCTGGAAGTTTGGGGAGGAGGTAGGAGAGTAGGGACATGATTTTGAAAGTCACACCTGGTTTCCAGTCCTCTCCTTGTTCTCTGCTTCCTGACAAGCATGAGATGAGCAGACTACTCCTTTGCAGGCTTCCCCGGCCATCCGTTCAGCCTCACAGGGCCCAGAACTGATAAAGCCAGATGACGGTGAACTGAATCCTTTGTAACCAGGAGCTAAAATAAACCATCCATCCTCTTCACTGCTTCTGCCATGCATTTGATCACAATGAAAAAGCTAAGTGGCCCAAGGTATAAAAAAGAATTTAAACACCTAATAATTTTGCATTTGTAATGGAAAATTATTCTCTCTCTCAGTCTCTCTCAGTCTCTCTCTCTCTCTCTCTCTCTCTCTCTCTCTCTCTCTCTCTCTCTCTCTCTCTCTCTCTCTCTCTCTCTCTGTGTGTGTGTGTGTGTGTGTGTGTGTGTGTGTGTGTGTGTGTGCGGGCTCACAGGAGCCAACAGAAGCCAGAAGAGAGGGTCAGCTTCCCCAGAGTTGGAGTGACAGGTGGTTGTGAGCTGCGTGATGTGGGTGCTGGGAATCAAACTCAGATTCTCTGAAAGAAGAGCAGAAGCTCTTAACTGCTGGTCCATCTCCCTAGCCCTTCACTGGACATTATTTATTTATATTAAACTTTTATCATTTGATGTGGATGGGTATTTTGCCTCCATGTATGTTCTATGCACCACATGCATGCAATGCCTGTGGAGGCCAGAAGAGGGAGCCACACTCCAGGTTCAGGGGGTTGTGAGCCACTATGTGGGTACTGGGAATCAAACTCAGGTCCTCTTGAAGAGCAGTCATTGCTCTTAACCCTGAGCCATCTCCCCAGCCTTACATTAGGCATTTTTTAAAAAATGTCGTTGCATTGACTTTTAGAGCAATCTTAGGGTCTCAACGAAATTAAGTGGAAAGTATAGTTTTCATGTACCTTCTCCCACAGATACACACAGCACTGCTCACCTCACTTCCCGTTCCTCCCAGGTCCTCTCTCCCACCCTTGTGCCCCCCTCCCAAAAAAACTACCAAATCCAATTTGTGTTGCCCAGGTACTCACTCCCAGTGTCCAGCCCTTAAGGAGTCCTTGCCCGCCCCTCCACTAGAAGCTGTGAAGAGCTGCTCTTCAGCATCTTTACCAGTTTTAAAGGACTCTCAGATGGCTTCCTGCCTGAGCTGTTTCTTTCTTTTTCCTTCTCCTTTCCTTGTCTCTTTTTTGGGGGGATGAGGTGGAGGGAAAGTTTGTCTCAGAAGTCTTCAACGTCTCTCACGCTCGTTTGTGAGTCTGCAGTCATCAACACCACTGCAGAAGTTTCCCTGCCAATAGCAGCAGCAGCAGCAGCAGCAGCAGCAGCAGCAGCAGCAGCAGCAGCAGGGATCATGGACTTCCATGTGGTCTTTGGTAGCAGCATGGATCACAGGCGTCAGCATGGCCTCTGGTGGCAGCACAGACCACGGAAGTCCCTCTAGGAGACTCAGTCGAGAAAACGAACCACTCTCCATCTCCAGCATCCTGCTGCTGCTCAGAGTCAGGGCAAGACTCAGGCAAGCTCCAGGCTGCTGCACACCACCCTGCCCTTGGCGCTAGCTACCCTGCCAGTACCCTGGGCACAACCACTGTGTTTGCAGCCTGAAGGCAGCACCTGGGGCCACGCTCTCCTCCCCTCAGCAAGGCAGACACCTCAAGGGACAGCAGCAGTGGCGGCGGCAGCAGCAGCAGCGGCAGCGGCCAGCTTTCTGCTGTGGGCAGGGCCAGCGGTACCCAGGTGAGGCAGGCCCCAGTGGTGGCCCAAGCCTCCCAGCACCCCGGCAGCCCGAGGACCAGTCCTGTTTTGCAACAACGTGCTCCTTTGTCCATTTCTGCGGTGTCTCCATACCTGTCACCCCCACTGCCACTACCACCGCCCTGACTCCAGGTCTGCCTCTCTTTGTCACACATGCAGATCCACTTTCCCATCTCTCTGTTGCACACTCATTTATTAAGGCGGTGTTGCAAACTGCTGGGTGTCACACAGTATGTTATTTTGCCCAAACAGCTTTACTTGAAAACACTGATTGCAAGGAGTCATTGATCTGGTTCAAGGTTTCTGAAGCACCATGAATACTGGAATATTGCTGAGACTCATCTCAGACACCCTGTTGATGCCCAGGATCAGGGTGATCCTCTGGCAGGGCCTGCGAGAGCTGGAGACCGCTCCACACCTCCCTGCCCTCGGTGCCAGCCGCCCTGCTGGCACCCCAGGTGTGACCATCACACTTGCAGCCTGAGAGCAGTGCCAGGCTCCATGCTCTTACCCCAGCAGGGCAAGCAGTGTGATCGGCAATAGCAGCAGTGATTCCATGCCACAGGCTTGGCCTGTGCGTTGGGCAGTGGTACCGACCTGGTGGGGCGCGGGCAATGAGACTAGGCGGATCGGTTGGTGGCCCAAGCCTCCCAGCGGTCTGAGGGCTAGCCCCACTTGGCAACGACTTGCTCCTTTGTCCGGTGTGGCCCTGTTCCCACATGCGTCACCACAAGCACAATGCTCTGTTCTGCATCTTTTTCCGTGAAACCACATTTTAAAATCATCTTCTCATAAGACCTGCCTTTTGTTGTTGTTGTTCTGGGGATACCACTTGCTCTGCAGGCTCGTCCTCTGCTGTTGCATCTCCCTGAGAAGCCTCTGTGGGTCTCTCAGGCTCCTTAGTGTTGCCCCACAGCCCAGCAGGTGCAGGTGGCTGCAGCCATCTTGAATCTCCAGAACGGCTCTTTTCACTCAGCAATATGCATTTTGATTTCTTTCAAGACTGTCTGTGGCTTGATGACTCCTTTATTTTTATGTCGTTGGATATTCTGGATAACAATCTATTATCAGATATGTCAATATTTTCTCCCAGTCTGTGGCTGTCTTCTTGTTATTTTGACACTTAACATACGTGAAAAAAAGGATGGATGGATGGATGGATGGATGGATGGATGGATGGATGGATGGATGAATGGATGGACAGACAAATGGATGATTCTGCAACAATGCAAGGCAGGACGTCTTCTTCTTCTTCTTTTTTTGTTTTTTTGTTTTTTTGTTTTTCGAGACAGGGTTTCTCTGTGTAGCTTTGCGCCTTTCCTGAGACTCACTTGGTAGCCCAGGCTGGCCTCAAACTCACAGAGATCCACCTGCCTCTGCCTCCCAAGTGCTGGGATTAAAGGCGTGCGCCACCACCGCCTGGCAAGGCAGGACATTTTATAGAGATGGGTGACCTCAGGTTTGGAAGACACGCTAGCTGAGACTAAAAGGTGTAGTCCAAAGGACCTGAGAATCACTCATGGAAGGTTCCCACTGGCCAGCCTGAGAGCCATCAGTAAAGATTTTAACTATAGTGGATTGAGCCCATTAGACGCAGTTCATTCTTTAGTTCTTAAAAACACTGTCAGCTGGTGGAGCACACCTTTAATCCCAGCACTCAGGATGCAGAGGCAGGTGGATCTCTGTGAGTTTGAGGGCAGCCTCATTCACACAGTGAGGTCCAGGACAGCCAAGGTTACACAGAGAAACCTTGTCCCGAAAAACCAAAAATAAAATAAAATCACTGTCACCTTTCAGAGGATGTAGAACAAATCTATTCTCTCAGAAACAATTAAGTAGGTTCAGTGACCCACACCTATAATCCCAGGATGCTGGATGTGGAGACAGAGGTTTGAGAGTTCAAGGCCAGTCTGTGCTATATGGTAAGACCTTGCTGTGGAAACAATCCTTTTCTACACTATGAATATGTATTACTCTCATGGGTTGGTAAAAAGCTGACAGGCTGGTAGTTGGGCAGGAAGTTAGAAAAGCCAAACTGAGAATGATGGAAAGAAGAAGAAGGGCAGAGTCAAGGGAAATGCCAGCCAGCTTCTGGCCAAACAGGACATGTAGAAAATGAGGTAACAAGCCATGAGCCACCTGGCAAAGCATAAATAGAAATATGGGTTAATTAAATGTAAGAGTTATCCAGTAGTAACAAGCCTGAGCTATTGGCCGATCATTTATAATTCATATTCAGCCTCTGAGTTGGTTATTTGGGACCACACAGTCGGGACAGGAAACATCCATTTATAAGACCTTGTCTCAAAAACAAAACTGGTGTGTAAAGGAAAAGAATCAAGGGGTTATACTGCCTTTAACATGTAAACTCCACTGCCAGGTAACTCAGTGGACGACTGTGAGAACATGCCTATAGAGTATTCAAGGCACTGTGTGGAAACACGTAGAAAATCACTGTTTTGATATGCCCGCTGAATCAGTGGACTAATGCATCAAATGTGAGGGACTCCCATCACACACTGAGAGGCGACAAGACCCACCAGCCTCCCTGTTAGAGCACCCCACACCTGTACAGACTTGACAGAAGGAGAGACCCTGGTTCTGATTCCACCCCTGGATCCAACTGCCACTTTGTGGGGAAAATCAAATGTGTGTCTTGAGCTGCCCCCAACTGTGTCAATCAGAGGAATCTAGACAGTAGAAACTCGGTGTCAAAGGCTCGGGTTCTTCAACACATAAACTGTGAGACAAGAAAGGCGTGAGGGCATACCTGTGAACTAAGAGACTCAGAAGACAGTGAATGCTTCAAAATGACCAGACTACGTTCTGTGTCTGGGAGGCATGCTCAGGTGTGTATCCGAAAACCATCAAAATAGAAGAGCAAACACCCAGAACAGTCAGGTGAGTACCCAGAATGGTGGTGCACATCTGCCATCCCAATACATGGGCAGCTGGGGCGAGACAGCTGTGAGCTTGAGGCCAACTTGGGCTCAAAAACATAAAGAAGTCGACAGAGGGCTGCTTTGTCAGGAGAGGGGCTGTGGAGGTAGGAAATAGTCACAGGAGGACTTCTGGGGAGGGTGGGGCAGTTTTTTTTTTTTTTTTTTTTTGGTTTTTCGAGACAGGGTTTCTCTGTGTAGCTTTGCGCCTTTCCTGGAACTCACTTGGTAGCCCAGGCTGGCCTCGAACTCACAGAGATCCGCCTGGCTCTGCCTCCCGAGTGCTGGGATTAAAGGCGTGCGCCACCACCGCCCGGCCTAAGGGTGGGGCAGTTTGACCCTTCATCTACATGGTTACTATAAAAATTGCTTCAGTTATACCTCTGCTTGGCTTTCCTCCGTCTTATGCTGTGATGGGTGCATTTCTTTTTTTCCCTCGTTTTTATGAGTTGAGAATTTCATACAACGTACTTCGATCACATTCACTGCCCTCCCTCAACAGCACCCAGACCACCCACCCCTTCCTCAGTCACCAAACTCTGGGTCTCCGGGCTTGCTTGTTTGGTTTTACCAGAGCCCACTTTGTGCTGCCCTCACGCTCTTGGGTGTGGGGCCGTCGACTTGCCAAGGTACCACTCTTAAAGAAAACTGACTCCCACCAGCTGGCAGTTGGCCATAGCTCCTTGACTGTGGGTGGGCCGTTGTGCCCACCTCCCCTCTCCGTGCTGGGGATTTTATCTGGATTGAGCTTGTGCGGTGCGGGCTGTTGTAGCTTCTGTGAATTGTTAGTTTTGTTTGTTTGGTTTTGGATGTTTGTTTGTTTGGTGTTTTTGAGACAAGGTCTCAACTGATTAGCCCTGGCTGTCTGGAAACTCATGTAGACCAGGCTGGCCTCAAACCTACAGAGGTCCTCCTGCCTCTGCCTCCTGAGTGCTGGGATTAAAGGCGTGCGCTGCTGCCACCACCACCCGGCCGGCTGTGAATCCTTATGTGCAGCTGCCCTGCTGTGTCTGGTAAATATATTCTCCTTGTAGCCATTTATCACCTCTGGCTCTTTCCGTCTTCCCTGGCTCTCTTCTGCAGAGGTCCTCAGCCTTGGGAGGAGGCACTGTGATACAGACATCTGATTAAGGGCTGAGAGTTCCAAAGTCTCTTACTGTCTGCACCTTGACCAAGTGTGGGTTTCTGTGGTGATCACCCTCTAGCACAGACGGCAGTTTTGTCGATGAGGGCTGAGAGATGCTTTAACCTATGGGAATAACAATAAGTCGTGACTCCTAATCACTTCCTGATAAATGGGTTTCTTTTGTAAAATAATTTAAAGATTCATTTTTATTTTACATGTATGAGTGTTTGCCTGTGTGTATATCTGTGCACCACATGTGCCCAGTACCCATGCCGGCCAGAGAGGATGTCAGGTCCCCTGGAACTGGAGTTAGAGATGGTTGCGAGCCATCGTATGGATGCTGAGAACAGAGCCCAGGTCTTCTGCAAAATTCGTACCCACTGAGCCATCCCTTCAGCCTTCTGTGTTTCTTAGCATTTGTTCTTCAACTCACAGTTTAATCCTCATTCTGCACACACCCAGAGGCAACAGTAGCAGGCGTGACTGAATTCCCAACATGATGCCTTGGCCCACTTGAGACATGGAGTTTCCACCAGAATATAAGGGCTGGAGGTCACAGATCATGCTTGCATGTTCACCGCCGTATTCCCAAACAAACCCGGCAGCTCCATAAATGTTGGTTGAGTGAGTACACAGCAGAGACCAGACACAGGGTTCCCTGTATTCTGTAATGTCAATAATGTGAAAGCCAATTTGACCCACTGTGAAGGTCTGGCCCCCTATTGTCTCTGAGTCAATGACATTTGCGTAGCTAAGGTCATTTCATGGCTCCTTTGGCCATCACGGTCCCCCATCTGAACCAGGTGACAGATGAGCCCTCAGGATCTTCTCTGTCATTCACAATCCATCTATAAGGCATTCTTAAAGTCTCCGAAGGAGGCCACGCAGGAACCGGTTGAGCCAGGGGAGGGGTGGAGCCAACCTGTCACTTGACCCAGAGTCTGTTGACATTTCCGTGAAGCAGGGTGCATGGTATGCTGGGATGTGTTTGCCTTTGTGGCCTTTCAAGGAGGCCAGCGACACCCGTGAGCTTTGATGCTCAGGGTGGAATTCTCCAAAAACCATCAGGGAAAGCTGCTTCATGCTGGCTGTGTCTAGTGTGGGGGTGCGTGGTTGGTGTCTTCCATTTCTGCCTCCCTTCTCCAGGCTCCCAACTCAAGGTCCTTGGTCCCTTCCTAGTTTTTCTGCTGCTGTAATGAAACCCTCTGATCAAAAGCAACTAGGGGAGGGGACGGTTTAGTTGGCTTATAGTCCACCATCGAGACAAGTCAGAGCAGGAACACGAGGCAGGAACCTGGAGACAGGAACCGTGGATGGAGGATGCTGCTTGCTGGCTAATTCTCTGGCTTACTCACTGGCTTATGTTCAGCTTTCTTATTTAGCCCAGGACTACCTAGGGATGGTGCCACCCTTAGTGGGCTATGCCCTCCTGCATCAATTAATAATCAAACACTGCTCCTCACACATGTTCACAGGCCCTTCTGATCTAGGCAATTCCTCAGTTGGGGCTTCCCACTCAGATGACTCTAGGCTGTGTCAAGATGACAAAGCTGACCAGGACAGACCCCAATACCATGGAGATTCTAGCCGTGCCTTCAAACAAATATAGAGTACTACCTTCATCCTGGGTGATTGCCACTTTGGAGAGGCAGCACCCAGACTGAAGTAGATGAAATCCAGCCACTGAGATTTCACTGACTCATGCATGATGCCCTCTCCTTCCTTTCTGCGACTGGTCAGCAGGCGGGACACCTGAGTACCAAAGGCTCAGTCATTACTCCAGTTGGAGAGGATTCATGGATTCGTGTCCCTGTTTCCCGTTTAACAAACACTGGCTGAGTCTTTTAGGTCTGGGGTGGTCCTGATCTTGACCTGGACCTCCTCGGCTCGGCTTCACAAGAGAGTTTTCTTCCAAGTCCACAGATGCTGCCCACCCCTGTAAATATGCATCTCTCTCCCCATTCCCCAAAGGCAAGCTCTACAAATCCCAAGGATGCTAGTTCTGTCTCTCCCTTCCCCCAGAGTCACCCCTGTGGATATCAGTCTGCTTCATCTTACTACAGCATGCCCCCCTCTCCCAGGCTGGAGACTTGATAATTATTTTTAAAAAGCCAGTTTGGGAAAGTCTACGATTGAGCAGACCCATCTGTTTGGCCTCTGGTGAGGGCCTCCTTGTCTCCATCACGTCCTGGTGAACGGCATCCTGGGGGAGGACCACGCAGATGGGCAGATCAGATGACGAGACAGGAAGGCCGAGAGTGGGCAGGGGAGGAACCAGCTTGCTCTCACACAGTCATCTCCTTGAGAGAAACAACACTTCCACAGGAGCTACCGTAATCTCTCCTGAGGATGGACCTCCCAGGGACCTAACCAGGTACCATCAGGTGCCCACCTCTCCAACAGCCCCACAACAGGGAACCGAGCTTCTAATACAGGAGGAGCAGCCACAGGAAAACCAAAGCAGTACGACTCGTTCAGGAGCTGACAAGGGCTCCTTGGACTCCATCGTCCTACTGTGCCAGGCACAAAGTGAGCGAGACTTGAGGGGACCTACCTCAGAGCTCCTAACCTGGTCAGTGGGCACAGGAAGATCTGTTTTGGTAGTTTATGGAAAGGGTGGGGGCTCCTTTATGAGAGAGAGAGACTGAGTCGTGTTTCTCTCCGGTAACCCCTTCACTGCCAGTTAAGTACTGTAAACCTATTTACGAGTGTCCCCCAGGAAGCATAAACGCCATTTCATTGCACCACATAATCCCCCATAATGGGAAACCAGTAATGAGGGTGCCAATGGCAGGTGCAAAAGGCGGTTTACATCAATAGAACATTCAATTCTAATTAATCTTTTCACAGCCAACATAATTGAGTCATCACAGGGACCACCGGCCTCACCCCTGCACCCCACCTCGCAGTTGCGTTTGACAGCCCTGCCTTCCCACTGCTGTGCTAGAATCCGTCAGGAAACAAAGGAGAAACCGTGCTGATAGCATCTCAGGCGATGTGGGCCTGCAGAAGAGTCTCTTTATTTCCATCACCGAGTTATTACTGACACGGAAGGCCCCGAGCTGAGTCTCAGAGGCCTTCCCTCTGTATGTAAATAGCATCCTGGCTTGTTATTTATTCTCGCCTCTCCTCTTCCCTCCTCTGCCCCTAGGGTTTTTTTCATTCTGAAGACATCACAAGGGTCACGTCTCTCTCGGCTATCACAGCACTCTCCACTTTAGCAGCATAAGAAAGAATTATGAGGCTGGCGAGGGCCCCGTGCCCTGAGTGTGGGCGTATGTCTTGTGGGCCTCTGCCCTCCCAGGTGGAGGGGATAATTCATGCATGGGTGACAGCCAGTTTAAAAGAGAGCCCTGCGAGGCCTCAAGAAAATGCACAGACTTCATAAACTCCCAATATTGCTTCATCTGATCTATCTCCTTCATTGCTTTCTTCCCCTGATGTTAAACTGCAGTCACCCTCAGCATTGAGCAAAGTTGTGGCCGCCTCATGTACAGAGCATCTCTGTTAATTAAAACGCTCCCTCCATGCTAGTTTCCTAGGGCTTTACTCGCAGCAAATGTGAGCACACAAAAATCAAGCCAAAGTCAGATTTCAGGCCAATGCTGAACAAGTCAAGCAGAGACAGGGTGGGAGCCCGGCCACCAGAGAAACAGCAGGGTCTCGTAGAACTACCTCGGTCACTCCCAAGGGCATCTGGAGGTAGTATCCCACTGGGCTCCACCTTTTAAAAGGCTTAGCTCCTCACAACATCACCACACTGGGAGCTGCGTGTCCAACAACCACACCCAAACCCCAGCATTGTGATTTACCCCTTTCTGACAAGTTGAAGGTTCCTCCACTCCGTCATCCCTCTGGTACATCATGGAATGAGGAAATTTAAGCTCTGTCTTGGAGGCCAGCCCATAACATCAAAATAAAAAGGAGCAGCATGGGGTAGGACCGATCACTCAGTAGTTAAAAGTGTGTCCCACTCTTGCAGGGGACCCAAGATGGGTTCTCTGGACCTACAACTGGTTCACAATCACCTGTAACTCCACTGGATTTGATGTCCTCTTCTGGCCTCTGGCAGAACTGCACTCATGTGGGCATACCACACCCCCCATACTCATAATATTCATAATTTAAAATAAATATAAAATCTTTGAAAGAAAAAAAAAGGAATGAGCAGTTTGCAGGATTCAGGATTCATCGCCCCTGCATCCTCAAACTGCGAGCCTAAATCTTTTCTCCCATGAGCTGCTTTTGTCTGGATAGTTTATCACAGTAACAGGAAAAAAAAAAAACTAGCATACATGTATATAAAATAATTTAATACTGAGGACCATGTTTGGGTGTGGCCTTCTAAGGGGAAATGAAACTTTTCCTGTATAGATCCCATAGGGTTAATACGGTTATTGAGTTATTGAGTATGAGTGCCAGGAAAGCTCTGAAGAGGGCAGGGATGCCAACGTGTAATGTGAGACTCAGACGGAAGGCCAAGTCAGTTCTTAGAAACGGCCAAGTGGGAGCTGCTGAAGATAGGAACAGTGAAGGGTGTGATGGAGGATGTCACATTAGCACGAGGTCCTGAGCCCCTGTAGACCTGCGCAATGCAGAAAGTAGAGGAGTGTGAAGGTTCATTCCTCAGAGATGAGGCTGAATCAACTACATGGTTTGGACAGATTTTGAAATATACCTCACTTGATTTGTTTTGTTTTGTTTTGTTTTTCAAGACTAGGTTTCTCTAGTGTGTAGCCCTGGCTGTCCTGGAACTTGTTTTGTAGACCAGGCTGGCCTCGAACTCACAGAGCTCTTGCCTGCCTCTGCTTCCTAAGTGCTGGGATTAAGGGTGTGCATCACCACACCTGGCTTGATTCTTTCTTTCTTTCTAATTTGAATTTCTTATTTTACAATTCAAAAAAAAAGAACAGTTTGTTGCTGCTGGAGCTTCCTCCTTATTTGGGATCTGCCTCTTCTGTTTCCAGGGGTAGATGGAGTTTCTGAACTGGTGAGTGAAGCTCTGTGTACCCCCAGGTAAGGCTGAGCCCATCACCAGTTAGAGCTGTGACTGCCCAGCATTGGAGGAACTGCCCAGTCCACCTGGCAGTACTCTGCCCACATCACCACCTCCCTTTTACTATCTACCAAGTCAGAGTCACCAGTCAGGAATCCAGCGCTGGATTGGTATAGAAAATTGTGGTCTACACACCATCATTCATGGACACACCCTGATGTCCCAGAACTCAGTGTCCCCTTGCATTGCCTCCATCCATATAAGAAGGAGCGAGCACATCAGAAAGCTAGAATCTGATCGCCTGAACTCGGGCTCCTTACTAGAGCTTGGGTTTGGGGAGAACAAAGGATATTAAGGATTGTCATATCCCTGGATGTTGATTTCCACTGAGGTCCTAGGAAAATTCTTATTTTTAAATGTGCACTCCTCTGTCCAGATTCCCCAAAGAATCGCCGCAGCTCTCATCCACCAGGTCCCAGCCCTGCCCCTCAGGCCCAGCTGCTTGCTCAGGGCCAGCTGGGAGCAGTGGGTGTTCCCTGCTGAGGGCTCTGAGCTCTGAGTGATGGGTGGCTCCTTCTCTCTTCTCCAGATGGAGGCTCGGGGTCTTGCTGCTCTTGCTCTTCTGTTTCTGTGTGGAATGGATATGAAGGGCAGAAGGAAAGAGGTGTTGGTAGCTGTTCTGGGGGTGCATTGGGAGAGTGGAGAGATAGATGCTGGCCTGACAGCATAAGGGGTGGGACTCACTTGTCCCCCCAGCCCTCCCGTACTCACCGTACTCTGTAGGTCCAGCAGTCTCCAGCCTGTGGATGAGCACTGTTGTCCCAAGCCCACAGGACTCTGAGCCAGTGGAGGTCATGGGATGGGAGAATCTTGACCACCAAGGAGAAGGGTGAGCCACTACCATTGACCTGGGAGGTAAATTATGCTGAAGGCCGAAGCCATGGTCCCTTGAAGCTGGAGAAAGTTGTGTCTTTATTTACGTTACATGCGACAAACAATAGCAAGAGTAAACACATAAGTCCCTGGGCTTCGTGGAAGGAGTGTGGACATCTTCTACAGGGCAACACAGGAAAGTCCCAGTCATCTGGGCAGGGCTTTGATGTCACCCAGCACATGGTTTAGTCTCAGGCTCACGTGAGCCCTTCCGGTGAAAGCATGAAGCTTCACTCTGTGCTGCTTGGGCCGTTGTGCTAACCTGCACATAAGACTCCTCCATCAGATCCCACACCGTTCCTGTCCCCACCACCTCCCACTCGGCAATTTGTAAGGACTTACCTGGTCATCCCGGCTGAGTCTCGTCCCTCTCATGTGCTCTCCACTTCTGCCTAAACAATGCCGCTAAGATACATATGGCCACACAAGTCTGACGTTCTGCTGTCTAAAAACTACCCACAGCTTGCCAAATGGATTGATCGCACAGTCCTCACTCTGAATCTGAGGCTAGCTCTTCCCTCCTGTGCTGTTCTCTGAGTGTGACACTTCTTCCTACAGCGCCTGCTCACACTGGTCCTCTGAAACACTTCCCCTGCCACTCACCCTCACACACTGTCCCCTACCAGACATCATCTCTTGTCTAGTACCCTTCCCAGAATTTTAGCCTGTGCAATATGTCAAGAAAAAAGTATAAACACAAAGAGGGAAGAGAAAAAGAAGGTAATTATTTCAAAGCACTCAATAAGTAAAAAGGCAGAGTACCAAGACCAGAAATAGAACCGAGATCCACCGTTGTCTACATGCAAATGATAACCAATTAAACATAATGGGGGAAGGGATATCCCGTTCACCATAGCAACAAAAATATAAACTATCCAGAAATAATAAAGCAAGAGAAATTTATAGTATCTGAATTTTAAAAAATCTATAAAATGACTGTGGGATACAAAATATGAGCTTCATAAATGGAGAGACATGTTACAGCCTACAGAGACTCAGTAGTAAAAATATTTCAAACCCCCCCCCCCCAATCTATAACTGTAATTTCAATAAAGATCCCGGCAGGACTCAGAGGGAAGAAGCTGGTGAGATTCACTGGGAAGGATTGCCAAATGACCAACATGAGCTCAGAACTAAAAGCAAAGAATGATGAGTGCTGGAGAGATGTCTCCGTGGTAAAGAGCACGGACTGTGGCTGCAGAGGACCTGGGTTCGGTTCCCAGCACCCCCATGGTGGCTCGCACTGTCTGTAAATCTGGTCTCATGGGACCCGGCCCCCCACCGGCCCCCCTGGGCTCCTGCATGTGCAGTGGTGCACAGACATATGTGCACAGAAAACATTCTTTTTCATTTAAAGAAGAACAGTGAAATAGGTTTGTGTTAGTGGATATTAAAATGGAACAGGAGAAGAAACAATATGAGTAACTAAGATGACCCCCTCCTGTGTGGAGAGCTGGGGTTGCCAACAGTCCTGTGGAAGCTGGCCTAGGATTTCCACCCTCCAGGGCTGCTGCTAAGGACTTCGCATCTTACCTCATTTAAGTCTTGACAAATACCCATATTATGATCTCTAAGCTTACAAACATGGAAACCAAGACAGAGTGTCAATTAACTTACCCAAACACAGAGCATTATATAATTAGAGGGAGATAAAGTCACTGCAGAGGAGAGCATGTCATTCAGAGGCTTCTAATCTCACACCATTCACAAAACTGAACCCCAAATGTGGGAAGTATTTCATGGTAAGAAGAATCAAGCTAGGCATGATGGCATATACCTGCAATCCCTGCTACTCAGGAGCTTGAGGCAGAAGGATTGAGAGTTTAAGTCTAGCCTGAGCTACATTGTCAAATCTTGTATCAAAATAAGAAATGGAAAGATATAGCTCAGTAGTAGAGTACTTGCTTAGCATGTGCAAGACTCTTGGTTCAATCCCTGGTAGCACATCCACTCAATTCCCCCCAAAATCAGAAGTGGTAGATATTCATAGCAGTTCTATTAAGAATAGCCAAACACAGACACAGAGCAAATAACCATCACCTGGCAGGCAAATGGCCCAAGTGTGATATAACCACAGCAGGGAATCTTATTCAGCCACGAAAAATGAAGTTCTGATACATGCTTCAACACAGCAGATCTTGAAAACAGCACATTAGGTGGACTGTGACACACACCTTTAATCCCAGCACTGGGGAGGCAGAGGCAGATGGATCTCTGTGAATTCAAGACCAGCCTAGTCTACAGAGCAAGTTCCAGGACATTGAGAACTACACAGAGAAACCCTGTCTCAAAAAGCAAAGAAAGAAGCACCACATTAACTGAAAGAAGCCACATCAAAGAAACCAGATGTTCTACGATCCCTTTGCAGAAACCTCCATGAGAGATAAAGCTACAGACACAGAGCAGACTGCAAAGGGCTGTGGTGGAAAATGGGGAGCGACTGCCTTAGAGGCCCAGGGTTTCCTTTGGGGGTGACAACAATGTCTTAGAAGTAGATGAAGAAGACATGAATATTCTAAATGCCACTGTATCTATCTCTCTGTGTGTAAGCCCCTTGAGGCACAGGAGTAGCCAGGCCCCGATCTCCCCTCTCCAGATCACCCTAAAGGTCATAATGGTTGTTTCCAGCCCCTTGAGATACAGGCAGTTAAGCTCCACTCTACAGAGAAAAAGAAAGCCCAAGATCAGACCACAGAATTCCACCAATCCCTGAGCCCACAATCCCACAGATCCCAGAGTTTGTCCTAAAATCCCACCAATCCCAGCCTGGAATAAAATCCCCCCCCAACCCTATATAAACCGTCTCCTGTTCTCTCCTGAGCAGAGGCAGCCACCCTCCTGTGTCTTTCCCAATAAATCTCTTGTGTGAGGTTTTTGGTTCTTTGTTGGTTGTTTGTTTTTGTGGTATGACTTTTTGGTATTCTTTGACTCACCTGCCAGGATACCTTTCCCCTCAGAGCTGCGACATTTACAGCAAGAAGTTACATTGTATGCTTGAAGTTATTTTGTGATGTAAATTTTACCTAAAAGAGAAATACTGGGTGGCACTGTAAAAGACTGATTCTAATATAGTAGCAATGACATTCAGTGAATCATACTTCCTTGTCCCTGTGTCTGTCTGCAGTGTGGCTTTGCTATCCTTTTCATCAAGGAGTGGAGTTCCTTTCTCCATCTCTGAACTTGATTGGCTTCCATACTTGCCTTGACTAGCAAAGAACAAAGAATCTGCATGATTGAGTCTTCCACCTTAAGGGAAATAGCAACTTCCACCTTAAGAGGCACTGTGGAGAGCAGGCACTGCAGGGCATGCCTAGGCAGAGGCAAGAGGATCAATACACAGCCAGACCCCTCCTCTCAAAACAAAACAGGAAAAATTCAGACAAATGAAAAACAAAATTGCAACTTTCACTTTGTGAGCCTGGATCCCCAAGACCACCCACTGTGTGGTTAGAGGAGGCCAGTGTGGCCTCTTGCAGGATGAGGGACCCACAACCACGTGCCGCCTCAGCCAGGTGAGACCAACAGAAAAACCAGATTATCTGAACTAGGTACAACTGCTGTCCAGATTATACTAAAAAAAGTACATGGTCACTGTGAGTTGCAGTGCTTTCCAAAGAGAACTGTTGGGTGGAAATAGATAACTGATACATTTAGGCTTCAGGGGGTCCTTTTCCCCACCATGCAGAAATAAGATAAATCTAACTGTATGAAACTTTGATGAGGAAAGTCCCAGATAAAGAAAACCCTTGTAGCCAGTGGTACCTGTCCTGGGGTGTATCATAACTGCCTGGAAAGTGAAAGTTCTCAGATAAGGGTGCAAGAGAGACACTGAGATGTACTGTTGGGGGTGTGGGGTTTATTAGGAGAGTTATTAGCACACTTACTGCTCTAAAGAGGTCGTGGACTCAGTTCCCAGCACCCTCACGGCTGCATCTCTGTAATTCGAGCTCCAGGGTATCCGGCACCCTCTTCTGGTTTCTGAAGGTACTACACTCATTTACACATACCTATCCCCCCCACACACACACATAATTTAAAACAAAATAAATCTGTGAAATGGAAGCATGAACAGGTACTGAACAAGATATGGATTTAGGATGTTAACTGTAGCTCTCTTCATGATCATCCCTTGTTAAAACAACACAGATGTCAATTAATGGAGATTCACAAAGTAACAGATATTAGGAAGACGCTGAAGCAAGTTTCAGAGCATAATGACTCTGATAGGATCCGGTTTTGGCAGATATTTCTGCCCCATCTGGTAAGGGGAGGGTGGACTACAGCATCAGGATATCCCACCAGGTGCCAGGGGCTGAAGATCCAACCGTGCACATCAGCTTCATCAAACCCAAGGCTGATTTCCTCTCCATCTGTCTGATTACCGTATTCTATTTTTCAAAGCATGGCAGAGAGAAAGGGCATTGTTTATTGCACACCTCAAATGCCAACAAACCCCTCATCCTCTCTTGTTCATTCACAATAGGCCTGATTTGATGAACCATTAAGCCCATCGTTTAGAACCAAAAACCTGGTTACCCTTTTTTCCCTCAAGGGTAGGGAGGTCTAACTAATGCAAACCTTCCCAGGAGGGGATGTGAGAGCTCTGCATTCTGTCTCTAGGATGCTACAGGGAGGGCAAGAAAGATCAAATGCCTGAGAGTCTCTGTTAAGTAGGCTGGATGTGCATATTCTGCTACCTGGCAAATGCAACCTTTATTATAAATACAGAGGGGGAAATGACTGAAAGACATCCTTTCAAGAGTGAAGCAGAGGAAGGAGCGGGAGACTTAAGCAAGGTGTTAACAGCAATTGCAAGAGCAGATGAGAACCACAAGTTTGGAATCAAGCAGTCAGTCGTGCCCATTGCCAAACTGGTGAGGAGAGGTGCGCAGCCTTGCTTAGAGCCAGGTGATGCTAAGGGTCTGAGAAATGAGCTTTGCTGAGGTCTGGCTGCGTTTCTCTCCCTGGATTCTGCAAACTTAGAAAACAAAAACAGACAAACAGAAAACACCCACTTTTTAGCCAGTGGTCCCAGCAGTGAAGAGGAGGTAGGAGGTTAGCTCAAACCCATCAGTTTGAAATCAATCTGGACAGCATGGTGAGTCCCCAAGGGAATCTTGATTGTCCACCTAGTTGGATTGAGAAACACTAGGAAATGAGAAAGCATGCTTTTCTCGGGATGTCTGTGATGGTGTTCCTAGGGAGGATTAAATAAGCAAGGAAGACCACCCTGAATGTAGACAGCACTGTCCAACAAGTCTGGGGCCTGGGGGAACCAAAGGGGTCCATGGGGGAAGCCATGGCATCCTCTCCCTCTCTGTACTTCCTGTAAGGTGAGCAAGGTTATACATCCACGCCATGGTGGATACATTCCTCCAATGGTGTTCTGCCTCACCACAGCCCAGAAACAACAAAGCCAGCTGGCTATACACCGAGGCCTCTGAAACCACAAGCTAAAATAAATCTTTTTCACCTTTAAGTTGACTGTCTGAGGTATTCTGTAATAGTGACAGATACAACCATCTCAGAGCAAGCAAGCGAACAAATACATAAGCATGCTGGTTAAGCCTGGTCTGATTGCATGATGTCATCAGAAGCATATTAACAGGCATCGAATTTGGTAGCAGAAGTGTGATTGTAAGTAAATGGTCTCTCTTTGAAGGACAATGGACAGACCGAGACAGTATGATAGTGAGAAAGTTGGTGATGAGGATTTCCCAACCCACAGTGAGAAACTTCCCCACTGGCTTTACATATCGGAGAAGCAATCAATGATGCTGGTCAGCTCTTGGCTCTAAGAGAAGGAGCCAGCAGAGAGTGGGGCTGTAGGAAGCCCCCACAATCACATGACTGAGATTTTCATTAGAGTTGTGTTGCCAGAAAAAAAAAAAAAAAAGAAATCTGGTCAAGAGGTTTTGTGATTCTGAGTCCCTCAGGACATCCAGCTCCCTCTGGGAAACCTCCCAATGCTCCTTTGCAGGGTGATTCCACCGGACTGTGGGTAGGGCTTGCTTCTGTGCCCAGCGGGAACCCTGTGGTCAACAGTTTAACAGAAAAGACCCATGGAAGGCAAAAGCCAATTTGTTCTCTTACCACTTCACTCTCTATGGGCAGAAGTCATGTTGCCAGCTTCGGTAGATGAGTAGACTGGAATCTGTTCTGGAAGATTCTTTCTTGTGATGCTTGAGATTGAGCCCAGGGCCTTGAGCATGTTAACCAAGTGCTATACCACTGAGTTACATCTCAGGCTACTCTAGAAGCTGACTCCTCTTTTCCTTCTCTTTTGCTTCTTCCTCAGAACTGGGGATCAAAGCCAGGCCTGTGAGATTTCTAAGAAAGCATGCTACCACCAAATTATACTTCCATTCCTAGAAGGCTCTTAACATGGCTTTTCTTTCTTAAGGTTTATTTTTATCATTTTTAATTATGTGCATGTAAGTGCAGGTGCCTGTGGAGGCCAAGACATTGGAACTCCTTAGAGAAGAGTTCCAGGTGGTTGGAAGTGGCTCGCCATGGATGTTCAGAACCAAATTCAGGTTCTCTACACACTCTTAACCACTGAGTCATCTCTCCTGTCCAACATGACCTTTCTTATAATAAAATTCGATATATTCATGGAGTATGCTGGGAAGATTTCATTAGAACTCAGCCTGCATGTGGCACCATGGAGACCAGGCTCAGAGGAAGTGGGGGAATGTTGCCTCCAAGAAAGTAATGATCTGTGTCTAGTCATTGCCCAGTAGGGCAGTCAGAGATGTCTTGTTTCAGGCATTTTTAATTGACATCTAATCAAAATAGTTGGATAGGCAAGAGGATGCATCCTGTGAGCATTATACCTCTGGTCCTTAGAATGCCAACACTGACTGTCCTCCTAGACATGGGCTTCAAGGATGACCTTCAAAATCCTCCCAAAGAGCACCCCAATTGGGTATGGTGACATCTGCCTGTAACTCAGAACTCAGAGACTGAGATAGGAGGATGACAAATTCAAGGGTCACACAACAAAGCAACATGCTTGATGCAGAAGTCAGCTACCACCATCCATTGTTCTTTGCAACTTACAGAGTCTGGATTTGTTTGTTTGTTGTTTGTTTTCAAGACAGGGCTTCTCTGTGTGGTCCTGGTTGTCCCGGAACTCACTCTGTAGACCAGGCTGGCCTCAAACTAGGGATCCACCTGCATCTGCTTCCTGAGTTCTGGGATTAAAGGTTTGTACTACAACACCCAGCTGAGTCTTGAATTTTTTAATTAACTCATTTTCACTAAAAGGCAATGATTGAACACTATAATGAGTTAAGGATTCCTTATAAAAAATAGGCCTCCCCTCTGTATGACCCCTGACCTATGATCCAGAGGAAAACACTGCTGACAGCTTTTATAAGTCCTTTCAGAAACTGCTCATGCTCACAGAATCTATTGTATGTATGTATGTATGTATGTATGTATGTATGTATGTATGTATGTATGTAGTGTGTGTGTGTGTGTGTGTGTGTGTGTGTGTGTGTATACATGTGTGAAGGTCAGAGAACAACTCATAGGAATTGGTTCTCTTCCATATTGTGGAAGAAAATCCCTAGATGGAACTCAGGTCCTCGGGCTGGGTGGCAGGGGATAGAACTCAGGTCCTCGGGCTGGGTGGCAGGGGATGGAACTCAGGTCCTCGGGCTAGGTGGCAGGTGCTTTTCCCACTGAGCAACCTCACCAGCCATTCTGTATGTATTCCTTGAAAACGAATAAGAACCAGGAATGGTGGCTCACATCTGTAATTCCAGAGCTTGGGAGGCTGAGGCAGGAGGATCATGGGTTCAAGGTCAGCCGGGGATACGTAATGAGTTCCAGGCTAACCTGGGTTGTAGAGTGGGATCCTGTCTCAAAACACCAACCAACTAAACAAGCAAACACAAACAAAACAAACAAAAACAGCAGCTCATTAAACTCACTGTTCTGCCCTTTTGGTTTCCTTTTTACTTAATAACATCTTGGGGATTATTTCGTGTACTAATTTATTTTTAATTTAAAAACCACACAGATAAATAAAAGGCGCCGTGATAATTAACTGTTTATGAAAAAATATTAAATAGATTTTCTCCCTTATATCATGTACCAAAATGAATTTCAAGCTGTGGATTAAAGATCTTGTGATAACAAATAGAGACCTCAGAAATAATGCAGGAAGCTGTGGGTGCAAAGTCCACATGCTGCAGAAACTCGGGTGGGAGAAATGTCTTCTGGGCTGACAAAGCAAAGGCTCCCCAAGCCCACAGGTGTGAGCGCGCGTGTGTCTCGGGGCTCCCTGGACTCTTGGTTTTTTTTTTTCTCCTGTCTTCATAGAAGGGTCTTAGGTGGGGTAGAGCCTCAGACAGAGCATCCACAGACAGGTGACTAGAAGGACAACTCTTAGGAAATGTGCCAGGGGAGGGGTGTGCAGGGCAAGAAGCCAAGCAAGAGTGGAATCCTGCAAAATTGTCACTGTCCCCATGAGGCAAAGGATCTAGGCTTTCACCAAGAAGTACCCAGGGGGACCTGAGCTCCTAGCCTTCGCCACTCTCTGTGCCCAGTGAGGAGGGCGACTTCCTTTCCAGAGCAATCCTCTCAGGTACTGAAGATGAGCAAAGGGAACCGGAGGATTCTGGGGACAGAAGTCAACGTGTCCACTGGTGGTGGCTTTTTTCTGTAACCCCAGGACCTGGGAGTCAGAGGTGGGAGGAAGTCACGTTTGAGGCCATCAGTCTGGGTTCCATAGTAAGATGACATCTCAAAACAGAGTGTGGGGATGGAGGAAGTGTGAACCCCAAACAGGAACAATATACCTGTTCTGGTTAAGATTTCTGTTTGTAGTTAAAGGGTAAGTTCCTGTTTGTCCCGTGTTATGTCCTTGCAAGTTAAAGTTTCTATTTGCAATTAAGAAGAAGTTCTTGTTTCTTAGATCTGACCTGTAAACTGCAAACCATGTTTTTCTACACTAACTAACCTGTGACTCCATTCACGTGATGTACATCCTGACCCTTCCCTTTCATTGTAGTTTTCTGAGAATGTATAACAGCCAACTCTCTCGCTCCTGTAAACTTTAACTCTCTTATAAAAGGGACCTGGTCTCTAGAAGCCCGACTTAGGGAGAGGCAGCCGGACTGGCCAGTCCTGGTGGGCGCCGCCCGGCCACCCCCAATACAGCTTGCTTTTATCAGACAATCGTGGATTTGGTTTTTCTCTCGCAATTTTCAGGTTTAATAGGAGTCACCAAATAGAGTTCACCCCAGATGGACTTCTTCACAAAGGTCACAACTAAGGAGGGCTTAGTTGTGACCATGAGAATGTAGCACCTCATCTCACAGGAAAAATCCCAAGCCTGTAAGCGCCACCACAAGTCCCTCACACCTGCAACAGGCCAGTTCACCCCGGCACCCAAACATTGCTTCCTACATTGGAGCTGACTCGGAGCAGGTTTGCACTCAAGGCTCTCGGGAGAGATCCTCGTGAGGAAGCCACTAGGAAAAGAGGAGGCTGAAAGAGATCCCCTACCATGAGCTACATTTCAGCCAGTTCCCAGGGGGATCTCTAGAGCTGCAATATCCCTTTCAGAGTTACCACAAACTGGAGCAAGAGAGAGACCTTTTGTATTCTCACATCGGGCAGTCTTTGGAAACTGGATCACCCTCAAAGTGGTCGTAACCATGAAGCCCCGCTTCCCTGTCTGATGACGTGCTTCCCAGCGAAGAATGCAAGGAGATTCCTAGCTATCCCAAGGATAATCATGTAGATGAGGACTCCTGCCTGGGTCTAGTCTGCCTGAAACATTGCTATACAGTGGGGAGCTGGGTGGGCAGTGGGATCTGAGCAAGATGGATTTCTTCAGTGGAACTCCTTGGCAAAGGAAGGCTCTGGATCACATTTCTTTCTCCAGAAGGGACCCACCTGGGTCCAGAAGGGGCTGGCTTGAAGTGTGCTGTGAATCTTCTTCTAGCTCCTGTATCAGAAGGGGGGCGGGAACGAGAGGCCAGGGAGGTTCATGTCTGGAATTCTGCAGTGCCCCAGCCCCATCTGTCAACTCAACAGCTATTGCTTTTAAATAACTCACAGGCAGCCAGGCCTGGTGGCACATGCCTGTAATCCTGGACACTTGGGAGGGTGAGGGAGAAGGATTATAAGTTCAAGGTCAGCCTGACCTAGTAAGATGGTGGGTTGAGGATGTAGCTCAGTGGTAGAATGCTCGTTTGCCTCAAAATGGGTAAGGTCCCTATTATAGCAAGAGTCCGTGGGAGATGTCTGGAGGTACAGACTCCCACATGTGTTACAGATGGGAAACTCAAGCTACAGTCAAGTAGTGTCCTGGGAACCCCAGGGAGACCACAGGGGAAGCTGGTACCTCTGTAAGTACGGCCACGGCTCAGGGTCTGACAGGAATGAGCCAGTCAAGGAGTAGGTGGAACAATAAAAGCAACCTGTGTGGTGGCCTTCCCCCCACCCCGCCCAGTGCTGGACCAGAGCCGGGATCTCAGGAGGACTTGGCTTTGGATCTGGTTGCCAGGATACGGCACGGCCGTGCCTGAACACTCCTGGAAAGCCAGCTTTCCTTAACACCCCCAACCAGAATTGGAGTGGAAGGGCCGAGCCTCATTATGGGCTGAACTGATGGTTCTTAACAAATTGTCTTCAGCAAGCTTGACAGACAGGGACATGAGGGCAGCTGAGCCACGTGAGATCAACAAGGTTTAGGTTCCCGAGGCTCAGGGAGAAAAGCTGTGCATCTATCAAGATCAGGGCAGCTGCCATCCTGCAGGACAGGTCCTAATTTTTTCCCCAGAACCATCCCAAGAAGACCATGCCCTGGATCCTAACCGTACACCCCTCTCCCCAGCAATCCCCTTGGCTCCTGTGGAACCAAGGAATGGGAGCTGAATTATGGATTACGTCCCAAACCAGGAAGGACAACCTACAACTCAGGACAAAGCTGTTTACACCGGTATCGATCGGACCCAGCAGTGACTTAGAGGCCAGAGAGAACCAGAAGCGCTGGCGGAAGGTGAGTCTCCTGACAGGCAGGATGTGAACAAATTCAGTAAACACAGAACATTTCCTTAGGGTGGTGTGGCTCCCCCATTGCACCACCCTGCTCAGAATGCCACAGATGGTAGGTACACTTGGAGCTCAGGCCCAGCCCCCAAGAACAAAGGGGTTCCACTAAGGACTCAAAGATCTTGGGAGAAAACATCCCATTACTTACAGCTTAGGATATAAGTTGGCCAGCATGGGTACATCCAGGGCTCTGTCCTGTTGGATGGTGGGAGGACCAGGGAACATGGTACCAGCTACGTGCCCCTGGATCTTAATGCTGGATGCAAACCTACCATGCTCCAGGGCATTCAAGGTAGAGAAGCAATTGGCTTCTTGCATATCCACCCTCAGTGCCTTCCCCTCCCATGGCCTGTAGCAATGTTTCTAGAAGAGAGTCCTAGTCAAGTGGGCTTAGGGGGTCAAGGGGTTAGGGGTCTTTCTAATAGTTCCATGACCTTAAGGGGTCATCGAGAAACCTGGACAAGTGGGGAAGGTTATGTCTGCCTAGGCATCAGGGTAGGGCAGGCTCTGGAGAAAGCAGCAAGCAACCCTGAGCTGAGGCCTCCAGAGGCTGGCCAATATGATAAAGCGTATGGAAGTAGCCCGGACACTGGAGGACAGGACAGTCTCTCCAGGCCTAGCAAAGGAGTCCTTGCTGTGCAGGATGCTTTGCTTCTGCTTTTCTAAGTTGTCCTGCAAAGTCCTGAGGTGCTGTGGTATAGGTGTGTAGGGTCCCCCACATGTATGTGAACATCTGGCCCTCAGTTATAGAACTTCTTTTTCAAAAATGTATTTCTTTATTATTTGTATGTGTGTGTACCTGCATGAGTTCATATGCACCATGTAAGTAAGGAGACTGGGGAGGCCAGAAGAGGGCGCTGGAGCTCCTGGACCTGGAGCTTCAGGCAGGACCTCTGCAAGAGCAGTGAGTGGGCACTGCAGCCACTGAGCCTCCTCTCCCGTCCCCATTGTGTCATCTTTTGAATATGGGGTCTAGCTGGAAGACATAGGGCCATGGGGTGGGAGGCTTACGGGTGACAGACCCACTTCGGGCCTGAGGTTCCTACTTCTGGGTTGGCCATGGAGATGTGAATAAACTGTCACAGCTGGGAGCTCCTGCTACTATGAACACTACTGTGAAACTGTCCCTACATTGCTTCTGTCAGTATTCTCCAGTGATGAGAAAATTAACTAATCTAAGAGGAGGGCCATGGGGTGGGGTGCTGGGATCAGTGGTCACTGGGGGCGTTTTCTAGGCAGTGCTCCACCCAGAATGTTCTCTCCATCATCAGCATGGGTTGGTCTTGTCACTGAGGCTGGACATCTCCCTGGCCCTCCACTGACTTCTCTTTGCAGCGCCTGAGGGCACAGGCAAGTGGGCTGCACAAACAGGAGTTATCTGAACACACAGCCCAAAGGTGAGAGGCTGCAGGCATCTTAGCTCCTTTCTCGGAAAGCCATCTGCAAGCCTCATGTCCAGGAGCAGCCAGAGTGAAGGCTCCATCCTTGTGTCGACCAGCGGGATATCAGGACAGCACCTTCCCAGAACGTCGGTGTAGACAGTGGCACCCCACAAAGAGAGACTTGACCTCAGATGCCCAACTAGGCTGGAAGGATACAGAAGTGGCTTTTCCTTTATTTGCTTAGATGACACAGCGGTGACAAGATTGGCTTCTGTAAACTAGACTTCTTGGACCATGACAAAGGAGCTTGGAGTTTGTATCCAAAACATCTCCCAGCTCATGTTTTACTACTTGCTGCCCGGAAAGTGATGCTACTGTAGAGGCTGGGAGCCTGCAGAAGGTGATGATGCCTGACTGTTGGAGGCCTTTACTGCGCATCAGGTCTCACTCTGCTTCCCTGTCATTCGTGACGTGAGGAACCTAAACTACATGCTCCCAGCACTGTGGACTCTGCCACGCCTCTCGCCCCATGATGGACTGAAAATGAATCTTTACTCTCTTACTTCTGTCAGGCATTGCGGTCACAGCAGCATTAAATAGCTAATACAAGACCTGACCTCAGAGTGAATGGTGAGCTTGCCCAGACAGTCCTTTGGGGTTGCTGGAGCTCAGGGTGGCTCATCAAGGCTTCATTCCCATCCTACTGAGATGCGTGGTACCCGGCACACTGCACAGCTCTCTGAGCAGATAGAGCAGGACACTGCAGTCGGGGAAAGAACTTTATGGTCACCAAAGCACAGACTGTTGGCTGGTTGTCGCCTCACCCGTCTCAGTGGCTCTTGTGGTCATCGGTGTGTAGAGAGAATGATGAGCAGTGGGAGGAAGGACTGTGACTTAAGCATCACTCTTTCTGAGAGGTGGAGCCTGGGGAAGAAGAGAGAGCCACGACAAGGGCTTTCCTGTAATGTTCTCACAGAGCCAACTGGGTTTTGTGTTTGTTTGTGTTTCTGCCACACTGGCTGCATTTACACAGGAAAAGGGTATTTCATTTAAATTTTTTTCATATAATATATTGGATAATATTCAATCTCCTCCCCCAATTCCTCCCAGACCCTCTCCACCTCCCTACCCACCTAACTTTGTATTCTCTCTCTCTCTCTCTCTCTCTCTCTCTCTCTCTCTCTCTCTCTCTCTCAAAAAAAAGCAGAAACAAACAAACAAACAAACAAAACAACAAACAAAAACACCAATAAGACAAAAGAAATACAGAAACAAAGCAAAAGGATACACACAAAAAACATGGAGAACGTTTTGTGTTTGCCAACTACGCCTGGACACAGGCCTGCCCCGGAGTGTGGTTGATCTACATGGTGACACTCGGGTGGAAAACCAAAACAAAACAAAGTGATTCCCCCTCTCAGCAGGTATTAATTGCAAATAGCTTCTCATCTAGGAGTGGGACTTTGTGTCTACCTCCCCTTCTCATGCTGGGATTTTGTCTGGTTTGAACCTGCACAGGTCCTGTGCATGCTTTCACAGTCTCTGTGAGTTCATATGGGCATCAGTCCTGCTGTGTCTGGAAGATGTTGCTTTCCTTGGGGTTGTCCATCCCCCCGACTCTTACAATCTTGATGTCCATCCCTGAGGGCTTTGATGAAGACGTCCCATTCATGGCTAGGGGCCCCAAAGTCTCTCACTCTGCGCACGTTGTCCAATTGTGGGCCTCTGTATTAATTGCCATCTACTGCAGGCGTCTTCTGTAAAGTGGACTGAGTGGTGTGCTGATCTGAGTTGCAGCCCAGTGTCTTGCTTTTGTTTTTGAATCAGGCTCTCCCTGTGTAGATCTGACTGGCCTGGAACTCGTTCTGTAGTCCAGTCTGGCCTGGAACTCTGCATGCCTCAGTCCTCTTCACGCTGGGCTGCAGCATGCACCACTCATCCATCAAGAGTCTCCTTTCTGTTCTCTCCATCATTGCCCCTTATGCATATGTATGTACGCCATCCATGTGTGAGTGGCACACTCCTGGAGGCATCTTCCACCACAGGGGGGAAGGCATCAGCATGCCCAGGCACAGGTGGGAGCAACCTTCAGATGGGAGGACAGGGGTGCCCAGCAAACAGCTCCCTGCTGAGGCCCATAGCTCTCTCCTTTCCTTGTTGATATGGAGAGGCTAGGCAAGGTATGCCGAGTAAATCACAGAGGCCTGAGACAGTGGAGAGAATGGGAATTCAGCAGAGCCAGTGGCCCGGCCAGAAGGGCCATGAGAGAATAATTCATCCCCCTCTGTCGGGCTCAGATCCACAGGACTCTCAGGTGAGTTATTAGACTTTCCGATGCATGTGAAATAGTATCTAGATTGTGAGGGCCACCTGGGCTATAGCTGTGAGGTTTGATGGTGCCTGACTTTTAATGTTGTTATCAAAGCTGTGCATACACATAGCTCTAAAAGCAAAAGAGTGATTGTGGGGGACAATAGTCCTGCCTCTGTAGACCCCAGTCTTCTTTCCAGACGACTCTCTTTTGGACTCCTGTTGGTACGCTGGGTTGAGATTTCCAAATCTTATCTTTCTGGCCCCCTGGGGGGTCTGAGTCAGAAATTGATTCTGTGGCTTTCCTTTTACACTGGAAGAACCAGCTAAGATTCTAGTCTACAGTGTGTGATGTTTGTGTATGTGTGATCTCTCTGTGTGTGTGCGCGTGCGTTAAGTGCGTGTGTGTTTGTGTGTGTGTGTATGATATATATATATATATACATATATATATATAATATCAATGTAGTGCATGATGCATCTGTATGGGGTTGATGTGGACATATGTATATTGTGTGCAGTATGTATATGATGTATGTATAGTTCAGTGAATGTTTTCAGTATTGTGTATGTCTCTGAGTGTGGTGCATATTCATGTGTGTGTGTATGGTGTAATGTATGTGTGTGGACATGGTATGTGGTTGGGTGTTCTAAGTGTGTAGAGATAGAGATGAGCATATGGCTGTTGTGTGTGTGTTTGAGTGTAGTGGGTGTGGATGGATGTATATGTATGTGGATGTTGTATGTGTGTTCATGTGGGGTGTACAAGTGTGTACATGTGCAGTATGTATGTATGGGTTCAATGTAGTGTGTGAGTGTGATGTGTTTATATGTATATGTTTGGTATGTATATGTGAGTATGTTGGGTATATATATGTGGGGGAGTAGCATGTATATGTATGTGTGTGCATGTATTGATGTGACATATGGGTATGGCATGTATGGATCATATGTATTGTGTTAATACACATATAGTAGATGGATATGAGTATGGTGGGTATATAGGTACAGTGCAATACATGTGTGGATTCAGTGTGGGTATAGATGTGTGTATATGGTGTCTTAGTTAGGGTTGCTATTACTGTGACAAATACCATGACTAATAGCAACTTGGGGAGGAAAGGGTTTATTTCACCCACAGTTCCAAATAGCAGTTCATCACCAAAAGGAATGAGGGCAGGAACTGAGAGTATGGGAACCTGGAGGCAAGAGCTGATGCAGAGGCCATAGAGGGGTGCTGCTTACTGGCTTGCTCCCCATGGCTTGCTCAGCCTGCTGTCTTGTAGAACCCAGGACCACCAGCCCAGGGGTAGCACCACTCACAGTGGGCTGGGCACTCCCCCATCAATCGCTAGTTAAGAAAATGTCTTGCAAGTTTGCCTCCAGCCTGACCCTCTGGAGGCATTTTCCCAATGGCGGTTCCCTCCTCTCATTTGACTGCAGCTCGTGCCAAGTTGACTTGAAATTAGCCAGAGCGCTGTATAGATGTACATAGTGGCCTGGCATGTGTATGTTTGTGGGTGGGTATGAGGCTGTGTGACGGAGGACATCCCATCTCTGGCCAATGGAATTCTGGGCATCCTCACTGTCCACAGGCCTCTGTTCTGTCTGATACCTTGAAGTGAGTTCAACTCTTTGGTTCAATTTCCTAACAAAATGAACCTCCAGCCCCCACCACCCATTTCCTGGCTGTGAACCAGGGGAGACAGCTTCCTTAGCACTCAGGTTGCAGCTTTAGTCAATTCTTGTTTTTTAACTTCTATTTGGTTTTGTTTGTTTGTTTGTTTTTTTAAATTTTGGTTAAATGCATGCAAACATAAAAATTCACCTCATTCTTTCTTCTTGTTTTTTTCTTTTCTTTTCTTTTCTTTTTTTTTTTTTTTTGGTTTTGATTTTGTTTTTTCCAGATACGGTTTCTCCGTGTAGCTCTAGTGTATAAAGTGGGGGTTTCGACATCAGATGTGTAAAGACTTGCTCCAAGGTATGATTGAGAAGGTTTTTACTGTAGATATGAAGGTGAGAACAGCCAGAGGCATCTGGAAGAGTCCAGAGCAGGGAGAGAAAGTAGTAGACTAGACATGGCCAGTAGACTGGATCGGGTCATGAGGGGAGGGGGTGGACAAGAGAGGAAGGCGAAAGAGAGACCAAGAAGGAGCCATGGCTGGAATGGTAGGGATATATAGGAATGAGAAGCTGGGTGGAGAGAAGCCCAGGGCCTGGAGAAGGCTAGGGGGGAGCAGGGTGAGAAGAGCTGAGGAGCCAGGATGCCCAGCATGGACCCTGTGACAGGTGCTTGCGAAGCTGAGAGAGCCTGAAGGCCAAGCACGCTTTGGAATGCTAACGGACACCACAGTCAGCCATTTGTCCCCTCTTTCTTTTGGACTTGACACCTGGCTGTCCTGGAACTGGCTCTGTAGATCAGGCTGGCCTTCAACTCAGAGGTCTACCTGCCTCTGTCTCCCAAATGCTTGGATTAAAGATGTGCAACACCACTATCTGGCTCATTTTCTATTTTTGAGTATACAATTTAGTGGCATTAAGTGTGCTTACAGTGTTCATAGCCATCACTGCTATCCATTTCCAGAAAAATGTTGCTATCTCACACAGCAACTCTGTACACCCTGAGCACTCTGCAGGGTGCGCCTTCACCATCTGCTCCTACTCCCAAGAGCCTCTGCTGTTCTGCGAATCTGCCTGTTCTAGGTGTTTTGTGTAAGTAGTGTCATAAGCTATTACCCCTTCCACGGCGGCTTCTTCCACTCAGTGTAGCGTTTTCCTAGGTTTGCCTCTATCTTTAGCACGCCTGTGAATTCAGTTTGTTACACAACTGGTTACATTCCACTGTGTACAGAGCACGTTTTCTTTATCCATTCATCTACTGATAGAGACTTGGGTTGTTTCCGCCATTTTGGTTGTTGTTGAGTAATTGGTGCACACATATCTGCTTCCTTCTCTATTTTCAGATATTTTGGATTTATACCAAGAACGGAATTGTTGGTAAGCATGTGGTAACTCCGTGTTGAACCTAAAACCTTTTTCCATTTTATTTTATGTGTATGAGTGTTTTTTCTGCATGTATGTCTGTGTGTGTGCAGTGCTTGTGGATACCAGAAGAGGTGTCGGAACGCATGGGGCAGGAGTTACAGATGGCTGTGAGCAGCCATGTGGGTGCCAGGAACTGAACTCAAGACCTCTGTAAGAGCAGTCAGTGCTCTTAACCACTGAACCATCTCTACAGGCCCTCAACTTTCTTTTCAGAATAAGAAACATTTCCGATTTTATTTTAATGTGAAGGGGAAAAATGAAATTGTTGAAAATAAGAATAAAGCTGGGCATGGTGGTGTATGTCTGTGATGGTAGTACTGGAGAGGCCCAAGCTGGAGGATTATGGGTTCAAGGCCAGTCTAAGCTACATAGTGAGATTCTATTTAGAAGTGGTTGGGGGTTGTGGAGAGCTGGCTCAGCAGGTAAAGGTGCTTACTGCCTGGCCATGCAAACCTGACTACCTCAACTCACTCCTCAGAACCTCAGGAAAAGTGGAGAAAGAAGTGATTGATTGCACAAAGTTGTCCTCAGCCTCCATATGCATCCCACCCCCACAATAATAATAATAATAATAATAATAATAATAATAATAATAGTAAATTATTTTAAAGGAGTGTGTATTAGCAGGGTTGGTGGCATCTCTAAGGAAACACAATTCTACAGTATAAACTAGGGCACTTTAAAGACAGCAATAAGTATTCCATAGCTACTAAAACACAGTTATGAAAGACACATGGGTGCAAAATGGAGTGTCTTGTACTAACCCAACCCCGTGTTAACTTTCTGAGACTGCTCCAGGCTGATTCCCCCTGGACTTCACGCTATCGCCTTCCATTTTATATTCTCACTGGGGATATACACAAGGTTTTGATTTATTGACATCCTCACCAACAGTTGTTATTTTCCATTAAAAAAAATGAGAGCCAGGCGGTGGTGGTGCACGCCTTTAATCCCAGCACTCAGGAGGAAGAGCCAGGCGGATCTCTGTGAGTTCGAGGCCAGCCTGGGCTACCAACTGAGTCCCAGGAAAGGCGCAAAGCTACACAGAGAAACCCTGTCTCGAAAAACCAAAAAAATAAAATAAAATAAATAAAACTGAGGCTGGAGAGATGACTCAGAGGTTAAGAGCACGAGCTGCTCTTCCAGAGGACCTGGGTTAAATTCCCAGCACCCACATGGCAGCTCACAACTGTCTGTATCTTCATCTCCAGGGAATCTAATGCCTTCTTCGGGCCCTGAGAGCACCTGGACACACGTGGTGCACATGCACACACCCAGGCATAAGTGAATCTTTTTATTAAGGTGTTTATGTTATGTTCTCACAGCGTGAGAAAAATAACCAATGAAGTCAGCATCTCTGTCACACATCACACACGAATCCTGCAAGTGTTCAACTACATGGCAGACATGGTTCTACACAATCGCTTCAGACAGCTGTTGCCAGCTCTACAGATGTTTGGGTGGAGAGAGAGACTCCTGTGGCTCCAGACATTGTCATTATCCATGACATCACTCGTTTCTCCTGTCTGTCACCTTTTGTGACATCATTCCCTTTCTCTGTTTGTAATCCCCCTATCCCTTCCTCCCAGTTCCAGCTTCCAGAACCCACCTAGCCCTCCATCACTGCCTAGGAATTTATGATCAGTATGTTCATGCCTCTGGTAACCCTCTCTGTCGCCTCAAGGGTCACTTTGTCTGCTCTAGTCAGTCAGACTACATTCCTCCCTCCTTGTCTGCCTTCCAAAATCCACCAGAGTGTCTCATTGCTGTTACCACCTCTTCTGGTCCTGTCCCTGTTGGCTCATACCTTTCTAAATGGCTTCGCTTTCACAGTGACAAGATTGGGCAGAGGGGCTATCTGAGATTTATCCACTTGTCTTTAGCAGGAACATCTGGTTTTTTGACTGTCTCGTGTTTTTGTGTGTGGCAGCCGTTTTGGATTGCCATTTTGTTCCTCTGTACACTGGCTCTGGCAGCCAGAAGGGTGGAGTCCTGAGTCTGGAAGGGTTTTGCCCACTATTGTGGCCAAGTCATTGCAAGAAGGTCGACTATGGGCAGCATCTATGGGAAGATGCGTCAGGATGGGGTGGCCTGGGCTCCCAGGCATGTTACTGGAGGGAATGTTGGTTCTCACACAGGACAGGAGTCAGTCCCACAGAACTCTGGAGCAGTCTGCTTTTGAGGTTTTTTTTTTCTCCAAGAAAAGATCTTGAACCAAGTATGTGACTGTCAAGTCCCATGGATGGGGGTATGGGAAGCGGGAGCCTGAGCCTTCTGAGTCCAGGAGTGGCTGAGTCTCCTCCATCTAATTGCAAACGGGTGCCAATCACTCTCACAGACTGAGGGAAGGCATCTCCTTCCTCTGTCCTGTCGTGCTTAATATTGCGTTTCAGCCCAGCTTATGATCTCAGCTGCTGTCAAAGGACCTACAGCAAAATCTGCTTTTATTGAGGCAGAAAAGGTCAGCTTTCTTGGACGTCTCCATGGTGAGGATAATAAATGCAACACATTCATACCCTTATGACATTTAGGCACTTCAGCTGCAATGACCCTGGGGAAAAGGTGTTGGAGATTTTAATTATGTTTCTGCAGGAGAGATTGGCTAGTGGACTATTTCCTTCCTGTGTCGGGGAGTTCACCCCCACTATGTGGCATCTGGCTTTGCCTGGATGAGCTCTCAATGTACCATCTGGCTCAGGGGAGTGTGGCATACATTCGGTCTAAAATGTGCTCCCAAAGCAATGTGGCTTCTGCTACTCGAGGCTTGTCCTGTCGTTGATCTGAACCTGCAAGACAGGCCTCTCTTTTCTGTCCCATCTCACCTGCAGCAGAGGGAGCCTCTGTTGGAGAGGTACGGCCAGCTGTGCTTCCAGGGAATCGCTACCCGAGGCGAACAGACTGCATTTCCTGATGACAGGTCCAACACATGCAGGGAGCAGAGATCAAGAGCGCAGAGGACGTTGATGAAAGAGAAGGGAGAGGCCATGCCAGTACAACAGGTCTACAGCGATGCAGGGAGAGACGCCGAAGCCAGCCTGTGTTGATACCTTCGTGGCTGCTCTTTGCTCATTAGCCTAAGAGCTTTGACTGTTGGATAAGCCTGCTCTCAACATTCGTGGGTTGTCTTTGTCGAGACTGGGTCATTGTTTCATCCTCTTCCTCCTCCTCTTCTTCCTCCATTTCCTCTTTCTCTTCCTCCCACTGACAGTGTCTCTCAGGATCTTTATGTAGTCCATGATGCACTATCCTCCTGCCTCAGCTTCCTAAGTGCTGGGATTACAGGCATGCCCCACCGTGCCCTCAAGACTTGGTAATTTACAAAGAATAGAAGTTAATTTGGCTTATGGTTCTGAAGCTACAGACGGTCCAAAGCCTCTGTGTTGGCACCTGCTTGTCCTAGTCAGCATCTCTATCTTAACATTGCATTGGCTATCACATGGTAAGACAGAGCACTCATGGCAGCTCTCTCTCTCTCTCTCTCTCTCTCTCTCTCTCTCTCTCTCTCTCTCTCTTTCTCTCTCTCTCTCTCTCTCTCTCTGTGTGTGTGTGTGTGTGTGTGTGTGTGTGTGTGCTTATATGTGGAGGCTAGAGCTCAAGGTCAGGTGTCTTCCTCTATATTTTTGACACAGTCTATCATGGAAGCTGGAGCTTGCCGACTCAGCAGGACTGGCTGGCCATCCACCTTCAGAGATGCTTTGTACCCATCCACCCTCAGCTAGGATTGCAGGTTCATACCACCACCCCTGACCTTCTACATGGATGCTGGGGATTCGAACTCAGGTTCTTATTCTTGTAATGCAAGCACTTTACCAACTGAGCCGTCCTCCCTGCCCTTGTCCACTTTTCTAAACCCACTAATACCATGTCGTTAGCCTGCCCTCTTGACCTCTTATAATCAGTGCTCTTAACCGCTGAGCCATCTCTCCAGCCTCCCATTATATTATTCTTTATGAAAACTCCTCATCTTGGTTGGGTTTCCACTGTCTTTCCTTCAGAAGTGTTGTCCTCTCTTTACTTCTCACTTCCCTCCTCTCTTTGGGGATTCTGAAATGTCAGTGTCCACAGGGCTTCTCTATATACCCACAATCAGTGTAGTTTTTAAAACTCTGCCATTTAGGATCAAATAGAACTCAGTAATGTAGCACTTGCCTAGAATCCCCCAGAGTGGTTAGAGTCGAGGGAGGCATGGCTCAATGGTAGAGATACTACCTAGAATCCCCAGTGAGGGGCTGGGGTGTGGCTCAGTGGTAGAGCACCTGCCTAGAATCCCCCAGTGAGGGGCTGGGGTGTGCTCAGTGGTAGAGCACCTGCCTAGAATCCCCCAGTGAGGGGCTGGGGGTGTGGCTCAGTGGTAGAGCACCTGCCTAGAATCTCCCAGTGAGGGGCTGAGGTGTGCTCAGTGGTAGAGCCCCTGCCTAGAATCCCCCAGTGAGGGGCTGGGGTGTGGCTCAGTGGTAGAGCCCCTGCCTAGAATCCCTCAGTGAGGGGCTGGGGGTGTGGCTCAGTGGTAGAGCCCCTGCCTAGAATCCCCCAGTGAGGGGCTGGGGGTGTGGCTCAGTGGTAGAGCACATGTCTACTGTATTCAGGTCCCTGAGTTTAATTCTCACCATAAGCAATAAAAATAAAAGCAAACATAACAAAATTCTGCTATTTTTCTTCAGATTATTTACCCAGCTTCCAGGTTCATTTTGGTCCCAGCTTGTTCTCATCTTCTCTTCATCTTTTGGTCTTCAGAGTCAATAACTATCTACACCACAACAAAGAGAACCTTGCATCTTGCCAGGTGGGGTAAAACACACCCATAATGTCAGCACAAAGCAGACGGAGGCAGGAGGATGGTGAGTTCCAGGCCAGCCTTACCTACCTAGTGAGAGGCTGTCTCAGAACAACAATGACAAACCGTTTCGTGGAGTAAATATTTCTGGAGTTCTGTTCTTTCTCTTCCTTAATATTATTACAACACAGTTTTCTGCTCCATCTGCCTTCTCTCCAGGTGCTGAGTGGCTAAGTTCACTCTCACATTCAGGTTTCTGACTACCGAAGTGGATTCTTGCCTATGCCATCTGTGAGGGAGGTGCACCCCTCTTTTTCAGGAAAGGACTCTGAGGGCAGGCTAAGCCCCACACGGGGATAAAAGGACAGTCCAAGAAGAACCTGACCACAGAGTCAGTCTGAGGATACCGAGTCTTCTCAGGCCAGCAGGTCCTGTGGCAAGAGGTTCTTATGCACAGAGCTGTTCGCCTTTCCTCCCTCCCTCCCCCTTTCTGCTCTGGGGATGGAACCTAGGGCCTTGTGCAACCTAGGCAAGCACTCAACTGCTAAATTGGACCCCAGCCCCTCAGTGGGGGATTCTAGTCAGGAGCTCTACCACTGAGCCACACCCCAGCTCCTCACTGGGGGATTCTAGGCAGGTGCTCTACCACTGAGCCACACCCCAGCCCCTCACTGGGGGATTCTAGGCAGGTGCTCTACCACTGAGCCACACCCCAGCTCCTCACTGGGGGATTCTAGGCAGGGGCTCTACCACTGAGCCATACCCCAGCCCCTCACTGGGGGATTCTAGGCAGGGCTATGACCATGCTCACAGCCTTGTAGTGACAAGAGAGGATGGATGTGTGTGATGTTCCAGCATTTCCTCTGCCTGTTCCTGACACCACACTGTCTCTCAATAGAGAGGGATATAGGGCACCTTCAACTAATCAGCTTCACTCTGGTGTCTGCTGCCCAGCACCTAGTGAAATTCCTTGAAATCTACTGTGTCAGTTTGAATATGAGGTGGCCCCCCAAAAGGCTCATGTATTTGGAGCTTGGTCCCCAGGTCAGACCACCATTTCAGGTGGTTCTGGAAATGTTGGGCCAGTTGAAGGAAGTGAGACTTAGTTGTATCTTGTCCTCTATCTCTGTCTCTATCTTCTCTATCTGGCTCTCATGATGTACTTCCTGTTTGTCATGCGGTACAGAAGTTCCTCTTACAAGGACCTTCTGTAAAGCTTTTGTTTCCAGCACTCAGGCACCAGAGGCAGGAGAATCTCTATAAGACTGAGTCTAGCCTCATCTACATAGCGAGTTCCAGGAAAGCCAGGACTACATAGGGAGACCCTGTATTAAAATGAAAACAAAATAGGAGTTTCTCTGTCACACTCACCACCGCAATAGTCTATTCCAATGCATGATGGTTAGCGACCACAGACGGAAGCCTCTATGAGCCAAAACACAGCTTCCTTTCCCCACCCCACCCCCACTCCAGGGTCTCCTCTCTTAAGTTGTTTGTGTCAGATATTTTGGTCACATTTGCACAAAAGTAATGTGGCTGCAAACTGGAGTTGGTGCTGGAGCCTCAGCTAAGCTTCTGACTTTGTTTTCCCCCAATTATTCTGATTTCAGAGAGGCGAGACGAGCCTTTCCCTGACACCACCGTCTTCATTTACACACCTCACCCCGGTAATTGACACACCATGTCAGGCACGGCTAAGAAACCTAGTGAGCCACTTTTCCCACGGAGACTTTAAGAAGGGACAAAAATATTGTGTGTGTGTGTGTGATAAAAGGCTGATGACATGTTTGAGGAGCCGGAAGGCTTGGCTTGATCGGAAGATGGGGAAAATAACAGGCTGGTACTTCAGGTTCTCTGGCTGATTCATTAAGAGAGCCTGTGCCTGCGAAGCCCTTAGCTCTGTGCCCTGCACGGGGCGGGGGCCGGGTAAGCAATTCTTAGGCATGTTATTTACTCTATAAAAACGATCGCTTTTATTCTGGTTACAACTCACTCTCTCGGGTTAAATTGCTATGCTCTGGTCAAATCGCATTCTGCGTTCACAGTGACACACACAGCAAATCTCTAAACTACAAAAGGGCCCTAAGGTTGGGATTATCCTCTTGCCTCCCATTCTGAGCCCTAAGAACTTTGACTGAAGACCATTGGAGGGTGAGCAGTCCACTGCTGAGGGGAAGGGAGGCTGCTGAGCTATTCTGCTTTATCCCATTGACTGAATCTTGTCCCAGACGCTCTTAAGAATGATAAAGAAAACGTCCATGTTTGTGAATGTGTTGTACAGTGGTATTTCCACCCACAACTGACCGTGTATGTGACAACAGAGCTGGAATTTCTCTGCCACCTACTGATGGTGTGACTGTCACATCACAGCAAGACGCACTGGGCCCCTGTCATGTGCTCATTTTGGGGAAACAATTTTTGTTGTTGTTATTTTGTTTTTCAAGACAGGGTTTCTCTGTGTAACCGCCCTGGCTGTCCAGGAACTCACTCTATAGAACAGGCTGGCCTCGAACTCACAGAGATCTGCCTGCTTCTACCTCTCAAGTACTGGAATTAAAGGTGCACACTACCACCTCCTAGTTTGTGTAAACCATTTTTAAAGAGCCCTGTCTGCTATTTCAAAATGTGACAATATGGTAATGTTTGTGACTTAATTATTTTGTTTATTAAAATATATCCTTATGCATAAATGGAGGCTTTTCTGTCCCACCCTGGTCCCATAGCTGCTTTTAAAATAATTACTCAGAGGCTTAATATTAATTACACACTGTTTGGCCTATTGCTCAGGCTTACTACTAACTAGCTCTTACAACTTAAATTAACCCATTTCTATTAATCTGTGTTTTGCCACATGTCTTGTGGCTTTACCTGTGTTCTAATACATCTTGTCCCTCTGGCAGCTGGCTGGCGTCTCCCCGCCCTCGCCCTTATCTCTGCTTGGATTTCCCGCCTGACTCTATCCTGTTTTACCACAGGCCAAAGCAGCTTTATTTGTTAACCAATGGGAGCAACACATATTCACAGTGTACAGAAAGACAACCCACATCACTTACGTGCACGTGTGTTTTGTCTGCATATACTTCTGTGTATCATTTCATGCGGTGCTTCTGGAGGCCAGAGGCCTGGATGTCCTGGGATTGGAGCTACAGACTGTTATGAGTTACCATGTGGGTACTGGGACTCAAACTTGGGTCCTCTGGAAAAGCAGTCAGTGCTCTTAACTGCTGAGCCATCTCTCCAGCTCTATTCTTTTCCTTGTTACTTTAAATAAGTGTGAAAATATTGGGTCCCATTATGATATTTTTATACATGTCTATCATGATTTGCCCCCTTTCCTCTGAAGTAGGGGTATTGCCCAGGTTGGCCATGAACTCCTGAATTCAAGCTATCCTCCTGCCTCAGCTTCTTCAGCAGCTGAGCCCACAGGCCCCGCTGTTGCACTTGGCTGTTGGCTATCCTCCACTGTGCTTCTGCTGCTGCTTTGGAGATGCTCGATGTGTGGTCCAGGCTGGCCTCTAGGTCACAGCCAGAGTTTGGGAAATACAGGTGTGCGCCACCACATCTGGCTTATTTTTTAGATTTGTTTTCTTTTTGAGCACAAATAATTTTAACAATTTATAGTAAATAAGAGTGAAGTTTAAATCCATTAGGGAAAAATGAAAATTACAAGCATTTCTATAGAAGAACACCCAACCCCAAGTGTTAAAAGCTTAACATAAACCAACTGCATCAAAAAAATTAGCATTTAAAGAACTCAGAAACAGGAATATGACCAGGGAAACAGAAAACAAATGAAAGAGAAGCAAGAAAACGTGGGTGAAGCAAGAAAATGAAACATGAACAGGAACCCTCAAAAGCATTTTGAGAAATGGGAAATCACAGTGAAGGACAAACGCACACCTCACCAGGAATGAGACCCTGGATGCAACAGAAAGCAACTCAGAGTCAGGAGGAAATGAATAAACAGCCACCCCAGCCCATTATTAAGCAGCTTAATCCAGATGTTAACCTGCTCCCAGATTCAGTAAGAAACACAAGAGGGATAGACCTCCGGAACTGTTCATCCTGGAAATCCAGCGTCAGGGAAATATTGTCTTGTTCACATACCTGTTGACCTGGAAGAGTAGTATGCCAAAGGAGGACTTACACAAGGCGTGTTTTCCAATGGCCAACAGGATCTCAGGCTTACTTAGTAAGTGGATCTTGAAATGACTACCTTCACAGCCTCCTGGCATTCTGAGTCGGGGCAGGTTCTATCCAGTGGTTGTCAAGCTGCACTGTTAAGGTTTATTTGTTTATGTTCTACGTCTATGGGTGTTTGCCTATGTGTATGTATGCACACCATGCGTGGCTGGTGCCCCTGGAAGAGGGTGTTGGATCCCTCGGAACTGGTGTTATAGACAGTTGTGAGCCTTCCTGTGGGTGCTTGGATTGAAACCCAGGTCCTCTGCAAGAGCAGCCATTGCTCTTAAATGTTCAGCCATCTCTCTAGCCCCTTCTTTGTATTTTAACCATTATTTTAGAATATACTCTCCTACAAAACATTGCTCTGCCAGGCTAAGCCGGCAGTAGCTCCACACATCTCTGTGACAATGAGGAATGTCAAGTGGCGGACCTAGACCATCCAGACTTTGTATCACAAAGTCACCAAATGGTACACTTCTCAGAATGAGACCCCGACTTTAAAGGATGTCTGTCCAGGATGCGCATACACACATTGAAGGACTGGTTTCCGCCTCATCCCACAGCCTTCACAGTGATATCCAGAGTTGATGTTCACCTTTAACCTCTACAATGTCCAAGGAGACAGGATTCTCCTTTGGGAGTCAGAATCAGGCTTTTCTCTTGCTTAGATCCTAGAGTCCCTGAATCACAGCCTCACAACCCACGTATAGGTGCTCTTTCCAAAAATTCGAAGGAGGGGAGTTTTCCTCCTCAAAGGACAATTGGCAAATGGGCATTACTTTGCCAGTGTGCCTTTGTATCCTGCGGATGAGAGGAAAAGAGACCTTGTATGTTCTACAACATCATGGTGGTCCAGTGTCTGTGTTGAGGATGTTACCTCACCACACCAGGTGATCCCTGCCAATTCCCTTTCTATGGGTGTATGTGCGTTTACCTGTGTGTGTGTATACACACCATGTGTGTGCCTGATGCCCACATACCCATTTTCTATGGATGTATGAGTGTTTGCCTGTGTGTGTGTATGTGCACTGCGTGTGTGCTGGTGCTCACAGGTCACACCATTTCACTTGGGATGCACTATCCTCTACTTCACTTCTGCTATTGTTTTTTGGAGGGGCAGGAGAAGAGGGCTGCATGGAGGAGTCAACACTATGAGCCCAGGTGACCTCAGTGTGGGCTATGTTCTGGCCACACCTGGTGAGTAGGGAGTTTCTCAACTTCTCTGACTGCAGTTTGTGGGCCTGAAAAATGGGGAGGGTGTGTGTAAGGAAAGGCATCATTCGGAATCCACTTACTACCTCCCTGTTCCCTCTGGCCCGGTGGCTTGCCTAGCTGTCAAACTGTGTATCTCTACTTAACTGTCATCCTAGACACTCCTGTTTAACGCAGACAAGCTCCTCCACTAGGGCCTATTCTAGCCCAGTGGTGTGATCACAGCTGACGGTTTCCACTCACTTAATCACCAGATCCCTCTGCTGCCACCCAGGTCCCAGCCTCCTCCACACCCCGTCAGCCTGGATGAGGGAAGCAGAAGCAGAGCTCCGGTGCTTTCAGAAGCCCGAGCATCTTCTGGAAACCCAGTCATGACCCCTCTAACTGCTGGCCTGTACTTCAGGCCTGCCATCAGCCAGACCCCAAGCAAGCCATTAAGAAGGGAACAGGCACCATGCTGACAGTAAATGCCTATCCCACTGCGGTGCAGTGCAGTGAGCCCTGGTGTGTGCCCTGTGGCAATGGAGCACTCTCTGAAGCTATTAGCACAGTCTGTGCCCTGATGGTGCCAGTCCTGGAAGCCTGGGCCAGTGTGAGGGATATGAAGAGCAAGATGTCTGCAGACCCTTGCCCTTGCCCACCAACTTCAATGCACTTCTGGGTGACTTTGGTAAATAAGATGGTTGTTTCTGGAGAGGGAAACATAGGATACACTGCACACATGAACAATATCTGCACACAAATAAAAACATGGATACATGTTTACCCAGATATGCATACCTGCATGCTCACACATATTATACACATACACCCTGCACACACACCCATGTGCATGTCCCCTTAAATGCCATACGCACTCAAATACCTTTCGCATCCTGAAGTCACCCCTTGGCCAGGGTGGCATCCCCACCCCCCGGCTCTAGTGGGCCCAGATGGCCAGAGCAGGCTAGCTATCATTAGATGCCTGCTTGTCCCAGTGCCCCCGGCCTGGCCTGTACTGTTTCAGGAGGCAGACGCGGCTGTTTAATTTCCCATTTTCTTCCTTTCACCAAGGAGACCTGGAAACCTGAGCTGCCCGAGGGCATGAGCTGTGCGAGGAGCTGTATGGGATTCATTTCAGAATCTCCAGCGGTGGTGTCAGACTGCGTCAATTCCGGAGTGCCAGACTTTATTAAAAAATGAAAAACAAAAAAACACAGTGTCTGGTCTGGCGTAGACTCTCAGATAAATGTAGGTGCCTGTGCATGCACACCAACCTGCAAAGCCACACATCCTTAGATTCGTGTGATACACATCCACCCCAGCATGCATGTTTACATGTGAAAGATCACACACAGAGACATATACACATGCTCACACATACAAACATGCCGTACACATTTCCACAAATGCTAATACAGAGACACATGCTCACAGAGCACAAATGCATGTATATAGGCATTTGCACACAAAGTAAGTGCACACGCACTTACTTACGTACAGAGTAATACCCCTACAGCAAAACCGTCACACACATATGCCCATACCACAGTGGGGTAAAGACGTTGCCAGCATCCTGCTGCTTGCTGGAAATTCTTCTATCCCATCTACTTCTGAGCCGCCGCTGTTGCAGGAGAAGCCTGGTTATAATTTCCTTTCTGTGGCTGTGATTAAATACCCTGACCAAAAGCTACTTAGGGAAGAAAGTGATTTATTTGGCTTACAATTCCAGATTACAGTCCAGAGCTGCAGAGAAGTCACCGCGGCAGGAGCTTGAGACAGCTGGGCACCACAGACCCACAGTCAAAAGCAGAGAGAAACGAATGCACCCGTGTGGCCCGCTTGCTTGCTTCTAGCTTCTCCTTTTCTATACAGCTCAGGACACCTCCCCTCACCCCACTCCACCCACACACAGGGAATGGCGCCACCCACAGTGGGATGGATCTTCCTACACCAGTTAACAATCAAAACAGTCCCACAGACATGCCCACAGGCCAGCCTAGACAATTCCTCATTCAGGACCACTTCCCCAGGTGATTTTCAGCTGTGACAAGTTGACATTCCAAAACTAGCCAGCGCAGACCCTTTGCTGAACAGACTAAAGACCTCCAAGAAAAAGGGAGCAGACAGGAGGATTGACCTTCCAGCTGCCTGCCGGCCACTTCCTCTTCCAGGCTTCTCCTTACCTCCACCATCCATCAGTGCTCTGAGCCACTGAAAGGAGGAGACAGGTGACCCCAGCCTGACCCCATCCCACCCCAGCTTCAAACTGACAGCGCCCTGACTTGAGGAGAGCCCACAGCTTGTATTCCATGCACCCAGAGTTGCTCTTCTCCCACAACTTTCTAACGTCTGGCTTTCCCCTTTCCTGTCTAGTTCAAGATTGCCACAAGCTGGGGGTCGAGTGTTCAAAACATGAGCCAGTAGGGGACATTTCAGATTCAAACCATAAGTCTATCCATGTCACATTGAAGATTAGTGAGACTCGATTGTGTCTCCCTTGACTATTTCCTCTTCATCTGAGCGTGCAGGGAACCTGGCCCAGAGCAAGCCCTTCATGAATATTTATGCTTGCAGAACCAAGGTGCAAATACATCCACCAACAGTGCTGAGTTGAAGTCAGTTCTGTCCTGTTTGGAGATGAGGACCTGGGCCAGCTGGACAGCTGGACAGCTGGACAGGTCCCCCCCCCCCTCCCCCCCGCTATACTTCTCTCCAAATCCAGCCATGCCCAGGAACAGGATCTGTTTAGAGACCTCGGCAATGGAGTGGCACCTCCCACCCCTGTTCATCATAAGGTGCTTCAGCAGGAAGCTCTATTTCTAAGCAAAAGGGGAAATCAAATCAGGTGTTCTATTTTCAAGTTTGGGGAACTCAAATAGCCGAATCAAAACTGTCTTATCATCCAGCTGTGGCTTGGATGAGATTTCGAGCTGCAGGGGCCTGGCAGCATTCCCATGGGCAGAGTCACATCCCTGAGTTGGTCCCCAGAAGCTGGACTGGTGGTCGGTTGACTCCCACGGATGGCAAATCCTGCCAACATGGACCGTCTGCCATGCACTCTCATCTCAGGAGCCTTAAAGAACAAACCTTCCTTCCTACCCCCAACCACGTCTGCTCATTCCAATCCAAATCTGAGACTTTTGCCTTTTAAGGACAGTTCAGATATTTTGGGCCTAAGTTTCCACATTTATCATTAAAGCAATTATCAGCTAAGAATTCTCGGCTCCCTAAAACAATGCAATCAGAGAGCAGGAGGGAGGTGAGTTATAAATAACCTGCTCCGTCCCTGCTATTTGTTCGTGGTGCTATATAAATCTTTAGGTGTGTGAATTGCATCATTACTAACATTCTTTAAAATGTAATACAACTTTGCTCATTAAACACAGCCAGCCAATCAAGAGACGCACCTCATAGACTCTCCACCAAGGAGCTGCCGAATTTGCATTGCAGAAAAACTGTAATTTTATTCATGGGTTGGCATCGCCTCAGCCCATCAGTAATTAAACACGGAACAGCTGTCACTCTGCGGCATCCGAGGCAGGCGGGATGGAATAATGAGCCTGTATGGATGGGCTTGGCGGTAGGGGGCTGGCCCGGCTGGGGGAACCGTGCTTCGAAGAGGTTGGTGTGGGCAGGGGCTGACAAGGTGAGGGATTCCCAGGCCTGGGCTTGGGGCCATCCCTGGCTCATCGGTGCCCACTCCTTAATCCTGTAGAAAGACTGACTGATGGTGTGCAGGGGGAGATGGGAAGGGACAGGAGGTTTGTTCGAGTCGGAACACATATCCTGGAGGCCCCGTGGGACCTGTAGAGGTAGACTGGGCAGGATGGGGGACACTTCTGACTTCATTTTGTTGTTTGTTTGTTTGTTTTTTTTTTTTACTGGTTGAAATATGTTAACAAGCAAGTAGGCATTCCCTCTATAATTCAGAGGACTAATTTATTTTTTTAAAAAATCAATGATGGGGACTGAACTCAGAGCCTTGCATCTGCTAGGCAAGCATTCTACCATGGAACTATATGCCAGAACGTCATGGAGCTCAGTTTTTTTTTATTTGTGTGTGGATTTGTGCGGAGTGGGGTTGTGCACGTGGAGCCCAGAGGACAATTTACAGGTGTCAGGTCTCTCCTTTCATCATGTGGTACCCAGAGACTGAACTCAGGTCTGTAGGCTTGGCAGCAAGCACCTTTACCTGCTGAGTCGTTTTGCTGGCCCACCCCAGAGCTAATAGTTTAAAACAGCGGTTCTCTGTCTGGGCATCGAATGACCCTTTCACAGGGGTCACATATCAGATATTTGCATAACGATTCATAGCAGTAGCAAAATGACAGTTATGAAGTGGCTATGCCAAGAATTTTATGATTGGGGTCACTACAACATGGGGAACTCTATTGAATGGTCGAAGCATTGGGAAGGCTGAGAACCACTGCATCAAAAGGTTCGTGGACTGAGCACTGGGAGCAGAGAAAACGGGGGGGAGCTGCTCACTCTGGGGCTTGGAGGGAGGGGTCTTAAATATGCATATCCCAGCCACAGCCTGCATGCGTGTGTGTGTGTGTGTGTGTGTGTGTGTGTGTGTGTGTGTGTGTGTGCGCGCGTGTGTGTGTGTGCATGTGTGTGTGCGCACGTGCGAGCGTGCGTGCGTGTGTGCGTGTGTGCATGCACTATAGGTCTTGTGACCCATATCTGGTTAGCTTTCTCGTTGCTGCGACGAAATGCCTGACAAGAAGTAACAGAAGGGCGGAAGGGTTTGTTTTGGTTCGTAGTTCTAGTACCGTCCGTCACGGGTGAGGAGTCACGGCAGCACACCCTGAGGCAGCTGGTCGCAGTGCATCTTACCGTCAGGAAACCGTGATGACAGGGGCGCTCGCTCACTCTCTCCTTTCAAAGATGGCAGCCCAGGGAATGGTATCACCCCCAATTAAGGGGAACCATTCCACCTCCGTTAACCTAGCCGAGATAACCCCTCACAGGGATGTCTGTAGGCCTGTCTCCGAGATGACTCTGGATCCTGCCAAGTGGGCAATAGACATTAAGCATCGCATGACCCAAGGCCTCACTCTGCTGATGAGGAAAACTGAGGTCTGAAGAAGGGAGCGGTTTGGAGCTGCGGTCCGCAAGAGGCTAGCATGCCCGGAGGCCTGGGTTCTGGGCTCCCGTGGCGGAACCCTAAGCAGACCGCTGGGCTTCCGTGCCTCCTCCACACAAGGAGTACGGGAGGGGAGTCTTTAGGGGTGCCGACTCAGAGGTCCCGGGGGTCAAGCTTGACTCCTTCATGACTATGAGGCACATGCCTGACTGTCTGCTGCTCCCATCAGGCTGGGTTCCCTTCGCATCTCCCAAGCCCCAGGCTACAGAAAACTTATCTGCAAACCTCCCAGAACATCCCTCCCTCCTTCTTTCTTCTTACATTTCCAGGCTATCTGGACCAGCCAAGAAGCATCAGCAGGGGGAAAGGACAACGTATCCCAAAGCCCTACCTCAGGCTCTACATTCCTGCAGGCCTGGCTCTATGTCTACCCTTAGGGCCACCATGTAGCAGTACCCCCTTAGAGGACCTTCTGTCCTGACCCAGCCTCCTGCCTCATGGAGGGCCAGGGCGGGTGGTCCTCAAGGAAGCGTCTTGGCTTGTCTGGGGCCTCCAAGTATCTTGTCTTTTCTTGAACCCTGTCAGGAAGGGCATGGTAGACCTGGCCAGCCCAGCTAAGGTTGCCAGACCCTGGGGCTCCTCGGTGGCACTGTGCTGGCCCAGTGACACTATAGTGGCAAGGAGAGGTTTCCGAGAAGTGCACTGGTATGTGCTTAGAGTAGCACCAAGGTCTGGTAGATACATGCCCGGAATCCATAGTGACGAGAGAGAGGGATCCTGTGCGGTACCACAGGGGATGCTGCCTGCCTGAGTGTGTAGATGGTGGGTGTGTTAGTTACATTGCCCATCACTGTGGCAAAATTGTCCCCAAGAGAAGAAACTTGACAGAGGAAAGACTTGTTTCGACTCAGGATCATCATGGTGGAGAAAGTCTGATGGGGTTCACGGTGGCCCAACCCTGGGCTGGGACTCCTCATATCTGGGTGGATCAGGAGGCTCAGGGGAAGGACATGCAGGGCTTGGCTGTAGCCTTCGAGGTCGCTTCCACCCCACGGCCCTCCTCCGACAGAGGTCCTACAACCTCCCGAGACAGCTCCACCAGCTGAGGACAAACACATGAGCCTGTGGGTCATTCTGCCCTCAAATAAGTGTTTGGCTATGTGGGAGGCTGAGAGGAGGGCGTCCCGGGGTGGGGAGGGGCGATGCTCGGAAACCTCTGAGGTCGTCATCGCAGGGGAAGAGGTTCAGGTCATTGCTAACCGATAGTAGGGGTGCCCACAGCAGGCTGCGCCCTCTGGGACACCCCACCCCTATAGGGAAAGTATGTAACCCAGACCCAGGGGCACAGTGTGCCCATCACACACCGTCACCACACACATACACCGAGACTGTTCCTGGATCTGTTCTCTTCTGTGTCCTGCCGGTCTGTCGTCCTCTGCATCATCATGTCTCAGTCAGTGAGGGTGGCTGGGCCATCAGTGGTCTGATGACAGGAAGCCAGAGAGAGGCCTTCTCGTCAGGCATGGGGCAAGGAGCCTGTGCTCCTATGGGAAGGGTGGGGGTCAACGGACGCAGGATGTGACCTGCCCATGCAGCTGGGGACCTGGATGAGGACAGTCACAAGCAGCAGACAGTTCCCCAGGCTGACAGTAAAGAGCGCCCATGGTGTGTGGATCCTGTGGAATGCCATAAGGAGGTGTTGCCTAGGCGTCTTCACTCTGCTACCAGCAGGAAGAACAAGCATTTGGGGACATCCATGAGTGTGCTGGTGTGCACATATGAGAATGTACGTGCGTGCCGGTGAGAACGTGCATGTATACATATGTATTGGTGTGTGAAAGTGTGTATACATGTGAGCATGTTCATGTGCCCACATGTATATGCGTTAGTGTGTACACTTGCATGTGTGCATACATAGCAGCATGCATGTATGTGCATAGGTGTATTGAGAGTGTTTGTGTGTGTGTGATGGTATGTATGTGTGTGGCCATAGGTTGGTATGTATATGTGCACCTGTGATGGTGTGCATATATAAGTATTCACGTATACGTGCAAAAGTATACATGTGTCTTTGCATGCCTATGTGGGAGCATGCTTGTACACAAGCTTCTCTGTCTCCACTAGGCCATGCAGTCAGAAGGGCTTGGGACGCTGGATGTGCTGATGTTCCAGCGCCAGCCCAGATAGCAGATGTGTCAGATAAACTAACAGGAACAGAGGTGTCATTCCCTGTGGATGAGGTGGCTATCCCTGATGTCCTCACTGCTGAGGAAAGGGTTTGGAACCAGCAAGGCAGCCCATTAGCGGCTTCCACGGTCAGGCTGCCGTGGTAGGGAGCATCTGCTCAGAGCGGTGGGAGCTTGGATTTCCTTGCGGCCTACTGTGCCTGGCTGCCCTGGGAGACTGATGGGCACACAGGCTGGATGCCACTCAGCTCCTGTGCAGGGGCTCAGGGCACAGAGGGAAGGCTGCACTTCCCACCTGCGACCAGAGCCCCAGATGGCCCAGTCCCTCCAAAGTCAGGTCCCATCACGTAGGGTGTGGTACACCCCTCTTCCCACTGCACTGGCAGCTCCTTTTAGCCTGTGCTTTGTACAGAGGATCAATGCAGCATCGACTTGGGCGCGGTAAGGGGCCCTGGCTGAGTGCAATCAATAGAATTAGGCCTGTGGAGAAGAAGACAAGGGTGCTTCCTAGCCAGAGGAAAAGTGCTCCTGCCCACTGTGAGCCTGGGGGCAGGGACTCTTCCCGGACTGACTCCTCCCAGTGACTTTTCTTCCCACACTGTAGTTTCCTGACAAGCATCCAGCCTCTACTGGAAGGCGGGGCCACTGTTTGTCACACGGTTCCTCTGATCGAGTGCTGTGCTCGGTGACGTGCACTGGCAACCTCCATGCGTGGCCATTACAAACCCCCATAGGAGCCCGTCCTCTCTCCCCGCACTGCTGGAGAAATGGACGATCGCTGAAGTTGTATCATTAGAAATCTGATGCGATGACAAAACGCTGACCAGAGACGGGGGGTGGGGGTTGGGTGGGGGGAGGGTGGCGCTGGCTCACACGGCCAAGCCTCCAGGCCCCAATGGCAGGAGCTTTCCTGTGCCACCTCTGGCTTAGCTCTTCTCCCATCAGCTCCATGTGAGGACAAGATGGCAGCCAGGGGGTGCAGACAGTCCTCTGCTCAGGAGTAAACCGGATGGAGAGAACACCCGTGTTTCTTAGGCTTAGAGCGAGTCACGTGGCTTAGCCTTGACCCAGCCAGCTTACATGGAGAATGCAATGCCCTGATTGGCTAACTCCAGTGTTGAGGCTCTTCAGCAACTTCAGAAGCTGAAAAACAGAGACCGAGGGAAGGTGTGTGGGGTTCTGTGTTGAATGACAAAGTATGGATGCCCACCATAAAGGCCAGACAGAGGTCCAAGAGCCTCCTCTTGCCCACTATTCTATAGCATTCTAGGGTCACTAGGCAAGCGTGGCTGCCCCACTTTTTTTCACTACATGTTCCCAGGAAGAACCCTGACTGTGCCTCAGATCTTAGGGCCCTGTGTCAATCAACATCACTACTGCTTGCGATGTTTGGGGAGGTGCAGGATACTGGAGACCAGATGAGTGTCCCCCAGCACAGGCCCTTTAAGCGAGGGACCCCGGGGAGCCCAACTAAATTGCCACTGCCGTTATATAACTTAAATATATGGGATATAATTATTTTTAAAAATATACCCATAAAATTGTCTCTGATTATTTTAGTCACAATACAAATAGCCTCAATTAGAGTGGAAATAGGGCGCGGGTTTATGGCTCCCATGAATCTGTGAGTAACCTCAGCTCCACTGCAGCTCCCTGCTGGCCCTGCCATGAATTCTGGGACAAAACGGATCCAGATCCAGAGTGGAGTCAGCTAGTGGGAGGGGAGGAGCCAGGAGGGCACACTCTCTGGGTCATTTGTTGTCTGGACTTGTTGTCTGCCCTGGCCTTTGTGGTAGGATCAGTGGCCAGACACCCTCAGGACGTAGAAAAGACCCTTATGGAACAGAACTTGTATTTATTTCCTTTTGGGCCGTCAGTGTCTGGTCTGCTCCACACAGCCCTCCTGAAAGACTGGGCCTCTAGGTTCCCTTTTCTAAGACAGTAGTGGCCACTAGCCAAGCCTCCAATGACAGACGAAGAAACCTAGGAGTGGAAGGGATGTACATCTGCCTCCTGTGTTCCTCCAGGGTGGGGCAGGATCCTTCTAGAGCAGAGCTCTCCTCCCTGCCTGAGGCACACACGTCAGTATGTAACACATCGGTGAGTCCACACCCCTCAGCCCAGTGGAATCTGCTGTGGCTGATGAACTTTAGCGTTTCCCATCCATCTCCCATGGAAATATTTTTGGGACTTTAAAAGTTAGCAATGACAATTTAAAACATACACAACTGATAAATTTAGAAAAAACTGGAATCTTTTCAGTAGGGCCTTGTTACCATCTGGGGAGGGGCATCTCTTTAATGAGGCTTGTCTTTTGGTACTTTGAAATGGCTTTTGTTTGTTTTCTCTGTATGTGTCTCACATGGTTTTAGTCACACCTGTATGGTTTACAACTTTGTTCTAGTTTCTTCTCCATTGCTGTGAGAAAATACCCCGACCCACAGCAGTACAGAGGATGAACGTGTTGATGTGCCTTCCAGTTTCGGGTTGCGGTCCCACAGCGGGGAATTCACAGAGGCAGGAGTGTGAGACAGGCTGGTCATGCCAGGCCACCTGCAAGAGCAGAGAGAAACCAGGCGGTTGCTTGCTCACTCCTCAGCTCTTCTACAGTCCAAGGGCCACGACTGCCAATCAAGACACCCTTGCTAGACATACTCAGAGACCAGTCTGATCTAGATGATTCCTCGCTCAGACTCTCTTCCTCCGTGATTCTAGGCTGTGTTATAGTTCAATTGAACCAGCACAAACTTTACTGACATTTGAATGACAGGTTTTGCTTTGTTTTCCGTTATATCAAGAAGCTTCCATGGCACTTGGGAAGCTATGGGTCTTTCTGGGTTGTTTGTTTATTATAATGTTATCTATATGTATTTATTTATTTTGAGAGCGCCTATTATGTAGCCCAAACTGGCTTGCAATCCTCACACCTTAGTCTTCCTAAGTGCTGCTGTAAAGGCATGGACCACTACACCCAGCCTACAGCTTTCTCTACTTGATTGTTTTGCAATTAATCCTCTTTGATTTTCAAGATAAACCCGAGCATAGTATCTGCAAAGAATGATAATCTTGTCCTTTCCTTCTGAATCTTTGTGTTGTGTTTTTTGTTTAATTTATCCTGTCTTACTGTACCAGCCCCTTGCTTTAGGACATCAGGACAATCAGGAGGCCTCAAGAGATGAGCCTGAGGTCTCTGGACTCACTGTCCAAGTCTCCTACTGCAGCCATCCTGAATAGTCCAGACACTTCTGTCTGAAGCACATGCCCGATTCCAGAAGACATTCCAGGGCTGTCTTCCATCTTGAGAAAATCCTCCAGGGCTAGGATCTTATTCAAGCTCACAATGGGGCGGGATGAGCTGCCAACTCCTGTTAAGTGGCTCCTCATGCCGGGGCCGCCAAGGGACGGGGGCGCCAAGGGACGGGGACCGCCAAGGGACGGGGGCCGCCAAGGGACGTTCTCTTAGCTTTGTTCTCACATTCTCCGTGTACCTCCAACTTTTTTTTTTTGTTTTGTTTTGGTCTTATTTGTTTACTAATTATGAGGCGATGTGTAGCTGAGGCTGACCTTGAATCCCTGATCCTCCTGCTTCTGCCTCCCAGGTGCTGGTATTATAGGTGTACACCACCATACTCAGCTCCTGTGCTCCCTCCTAAGGACCTCCATCCTGTGGGTGATGCAGTGCTGACCATAGAGAGGATCCTGTGTCCTGATGCAAGAGTCTAACAAGAGCCGAGAGGCATCACGGTCCCGTTTTCCAGTGGATTCCATTTGACTTCCATTCATCAAGCAGCTCACCATCTGCCATTCCCAGTGCAGCCTCTGAGCCCGGAGAAGAGCATCTGAGAATGCTCAAGGGCAGCTTAGCCAGATCAGCAAGCGCATATGGAGTGGGGGGGGGGGTGCTGCTGAGGCAGAAGTAGTCACCGATGCTTGGCTTGTACCACAGGGAGGCAACGTGAGGGGCATGCAGGTATCTAGCTGGACATGATGGGAAGACCGGGGAGGACCAGACAGCCTAGAGATGTGAAGGAATGCCATCAGGACTCCAAGCTCCAGCCGAGGCGGATGTCAAGGCTGAAAAAGAGAGGACGCTATGTTGGGGGCACTTGGGAGATTGGGCAGGAGGGTACAAATCAGAGGGCTCTAATGGAGGCTCTCATGCTGAGAGTAAGGGGAAGGAAGGTCACTTCTAGCACGGCGTGGTGGAACACACTCATCATCCTAGCACTCGGGGCTGAAGATCGGGAAGTTGAGGCCAGCCTGGGCTACACAGTAAGTCTGTTTAATAGCAGGAACAATATTCACATCTCAAAAACTCTTAATTACATTTTTTTTGGTGGGGTAGGGTATGTGCCACAGAGCACATGTGTTAAAGAGGATAACTCATGGGGGTCAGTTCTCTCTTTCCAGCATGTGGGACCCAGGGTCAACCTTAGGTCATCATGCTTTGTGGTAAGAACCTTTGCCGACTGAGCCATCTCATTGGCCAAGTATTCGCAAATTCTAGCAGCTTCCAATAGCGTGCCTACCTGTTTTGGAAGTCCTTTACTTAGGCCCTGGCTGCCATGCTTGGGATGGAGACCCTGCCAGATGGATTCTCTCAGGGACCATAGCTGATGGGTCTGGGAGCTCTGAGCATGCTCAGAGCCAGGGAGAGGAAGAGAAGAGTTCCATCCCTGAGGGCTTCAGACCTCCCTGTATTTGTTAGTGTTTCTTCATTAGAACATGCTTTGGGCTGGTTTGGAAATGCCCAACACTCATCCCTCCTTCTTGGGTCCTGACTCACTGGTGAGCATCTCCACTCCCATGTTGTAAATGGAGCTGTACCCTAGAGGGGGCACCACGTGACCCAGGGTCCATGTCCATCACAACATGGCTCTCCTGTGGCCATGGTAATTGGACGTGGGTTGAGTATGTGGCTCTGGTTAAATAATCAGGCTCTGTTGCAACTAGCCTTCGGGCCATTGTCTCAGAAACTTGAAAGCTGGGCCCACCATATCCTAAGGATTCTGCACTGGACAGGTGCAGGCAACAAACTCACCACTGTGTAGAGTTTGGTACATCACCATCGGAGTCAGCCTGAAGGTGGAGATTGTGGTTGCATCCAGCCCTGCCGTTACCTAAGCCTCCCTGGATGGAGTCTGCTTGGCTCAGGGTCAGTATTAGCTTTGCCTCTCCGAGGACAGATATCCAATAGGCACAACTTAAGGTGGAGAAGAGTGGCTCATCATTTCAGAGAGTTTAGTCCATCACGAAGGAGGAGGCCGAGTAGGGACAGTGGACGTTCCTCACATCATTCCAACATAGTGGACAGGTCACAGAGAAAGCAGGTGACAATGATAAGTGAATATAACCTTCAAAAGCTTGCTCCCAGTGGCCTGCTTCTGCCAGCCAGGTCCCATGTCCCAGAAACTCCACAATCTTCCAAAACAGTGCATCCAGCTGAGGATCAAATATTGAGGCACACAAGTCTGTGGGGGACATTTCACTGTGGGAATGTGACTTGAATGTTCCTGCCTCTGACAATCAAGGAGACCACCCTTGTGTTCACCGTTTTCCCGACACACCGACCCCTCCTCTGACAAGTTAGTCCAAAGTGGTTTCTGTTACCTAGCCAATGAGGCAGCCTGGTGGTACTCAGCCTATAATCCAAGTCACCTGAAAGTCTGAGACAGGAGCATGACAGGTTCCAGTGGTTGAGAACAGCTATTCGATACAGTCTGAAGCTGGCCACACCCTAAGTGTCCAGCATGTCAGGGGGAGATAAGCCTGGCTGGCATTTGGCCTTTTGAGGAAAGGCACAGGAAGTGGGATTTCCTGAAGGGGCCCCTGGGACAGGCCTGGAGTATAGAAGGCTAAATGCTTTGAGTCAGGTCTTTGGGGCATTTGGATGAAAGCCACATACTGGTATAGGAAAACAAAGGACCCATCATTTATCCCAGGTCCATGGCAGGATAAAGAGTCTTAGATCCCTAGATGTACCCCTAGAGAAGAGGGGGTACAGCGTGGTGAGCAGGCTGGGCAGTTTGGACTTGGTATCTAGGATGTATAACATCCGTGCAATAAGATTTACTTTGGAGCAGAACATGGTAGCATAGGCCTATAATTCCAGCTACTCAGAAGCCTGAAACAGGAGAATTCCAAGTTCAAAGCCAGTTTAGCCTATCAGGCAAGTTTAAGGCCAGTCAAGAACACTTAGGAAGACCCTAAGATAGACGTTTGTTTAGGACCCACTGGTCAGGGACTGGCAGTGTGACTCTGTTGTATAGAGCTTGCCTTGCAAATGCAAGACCCTGTGTTCAGTCTCTAGTACCACAGAGGGGGATAAAAAATGATTTCCTTCAGATGGATGGTCACTGATTTCATTTCTGACAGGTGTGCTATTCTGGAACCTGACAAAGAGAAACATTCAATCCAGCAGTCCCCATTCTGCGTGGAGCTATGACGTTTCTCTCCGCCTGGTCAGCTCTCCAGCCCAAGCACTTTTGTCCCCTGGAGGGAGTGAGGATGGATTTGAATTAACCAGGAAGTTCTTTGATGGCTGTTTTAAAATTTCTCTCTGGTACTTGGCCTGACATCATAATTACCCACCTGTGATTTATCTCAGGCAGATTATGAGTGATGATAGGTTTTGGGGTGCTAATTGAGCGGATCCAGCACCTTGCCTCCTCCCAGTCATTCACTCTGCGGCAGCTGATGGTCCCCTTGAACACTGGCATGCAATGTTGCATGGTGAAGGTGACAGGAGTTTTGCAGCTGCGGCCTGCTGTGGCTAGTCCCATGGGTGTTGGCCTGGACACTTGGAAGTCATCCCACAGACACAATCCCCACCCAGATGTTAAATTTGACCGAGGCTTGTTCTTCACCAGCTAGTGATTGGATCCTACCCGTGGTCAGCTCTGCTGTGGACACCCATCAGACAGAACAGAAAGTGCTCTCCCTGCAAGCTGCTCAGCAGGGAGGTCAGAGAGGCATGGAGGCCATGATCACATCAACAGAAGGGGTCTCTTCAACAGGGTGGCTTGGAAGGCAGCTCAAGAGAGTTGGGAATGATTGATTATGTAGACCGCTCAAGCGGGAGTCCAGGAGGTCACTCGGAGAGGGGCCATGGGAGGTGATAGCCCAAGAAGCCACCAGGGACAGTTCTGAAAAGTTTGGTCCACACAAAGGGCACAGCAGGTGCAAGGCTTCTAGCATTGCAGAGGAGCCGGGGAAGACAGGAAGATGGCCAAGGTACTGGCCATGCGGCCTGGGGGGAAAGTGAGTGTAGTTCAGAGGCTGACACATTGGAAGGGTGCTCTGCCATAGACTCCCTGTTAGGTTATGTTTTTCCCCTAAAACATCTGCTTGTCCAACAAGAAAAGTTGGCCAGACCTGGTGACGCACACCCGTCATCCTAGCACTCGTGAGGCAGAAGTAGAAGATTGCCACAAATCTGAGACCAACCTGCTCTGTGAGTTCTAGGCTAGCTAGGACTACATAGTGGGACTCTGACTTTAAAACAATCCCAATGTCTAGGCCCTATGCCAGGCAGATCTTGAGAATGAGTCTATGGCTTTATAATACGTTTACGTGTGCAGTCATTGCTAAGGAAGGTAGAATTCGTTTTCTTTAGGGATGTGGTCCCTGGTAGTCTGAACATGTTCCAGTGGGTAGCTCCACACTGGTGTGGCTATATACAGCACTAATTGGATTCAATGAGTTATTAAAAAGAAAAAAAAGGGGTATGAAGCTGGGAAAGAGGATGGGAGGATCTGGGAAGAGCTAGGGAAGAGGAAGGGGATAAATATAACTGAAATACTTTGTATGCATGTATGAAATTCTCAAAGAATAAATTTTAAATCGCATATAAAGAAATATACAGACAAGATTGAGACTCGGTGGTGCTGGGCTGCTCTCAATGTGGGTGCTGGGGAGCAGGGTGGTGTGGAGATAAAGACATGTAAACCATGGCTATGGCTCTCCAGTGGAGGGCAGCCACGCGGGTGCTAGCAGAGTCCCAGCAGGCCAGCCATCTGGAGGTGCCAGGGGACCCTGGAGTTCTCTGGCTGCTCCTTACCGATGTTGAGTACAGGGACCCCTGGTACATTCCATGAGACAAGAGAGGTAGCGGAGTTGGCACTGACCTCTGAGCATGGAGAGGTGCAATGGCAAGAGAGTGGCCTCTTTGCTGGAAACAGGGAGAGGGAGGAAGGGCGCTAAACCAGCCTGGGGCGGGAGCAGCAAGCCAGGCTGGTCAGATACGTTGGCTTAAAAATGCAGGGCAGTGGTGGCTCACGCCTTTAATCCCAGCACTCGGGAGGCAGAGGCAGGAGGATATCTATGAGTTCGAGGCCAGCCTGGTCTGCAGAGCGAGATCCAGGACAGGCTCCAAACCTACACAGAGAAACCCTGTCTCCAAACAAACAAACAAACAAACAAACAAAAAACAAAACAAAACAAACTTTCATTAATTAATTAATTAATTGGTGTGTGTGTGAGAGAGGGAGAAGGGCAGAAACTGAGGGGGAGAGGAAGAGAGAGGGAGAGGGAGAGAGCGTGCACGTGGTCATCAGAGGCCAACCTAAGGGAGTCAGTCTTCTCCTTCCATCGCGTGTCCCGGAGACTGCACTCAGGTCTTCAGGCTTCCTGGCGGCGAGCACCTGCACCAGGCGAATCATCTTGCCTGCCCACGGCTTCCTTCACTTTCCATGTGTAGGACGCGTTAGCACTTCGGCTCATCTTCAACTTACTCTGCCCATCTTAGCCTCCTGGGTGCTGGTACCATCACCCTGGCTCTTTAGTCTTAAAAACCCAAACCTGACTCGTTTCCTGGGAAATAACAGAACTGACCGTTAGGAAGAGGTTGAAATCATAGCCACCAAACCACCTCTTGAGCTTGTCTCGAAGGGTAAAGGCAGGTGGCACAAGCTGTGTGGGAATTAGAGGGACACCCTGTGGTGCCAGTTGGGTATCCATGATAGAAGGGAACAAATGGGAAGGCTAGGGTTTTTTTTATGAATCCCTGTTCAAACTGGAGCTGCTACATCAAACAGGTTTCTCTCTGCACAAGAGTTCTGTGATAGTCAAAGACTGTGAGGCCTATAATCTCAGTACACTAGAGGCTGAGGCAGGAGGATCATGAATCGAAGGACAACCCTGGATGACAAAGTAAAACCCTGTCTGAGAGGCGGAGAGAGGACGGAGCAGGAAGGATGCAGGGGGCGGACATGGTTGTTCTCGCAGTTTTAGTCCAGGCCCAGCATGGACACAGGTACCCTTCAGGCCACCATCTCAGACAGGCACTTACTGATCTGCGTGGAGGATAAAGGGACAGTGCCCCTCTAGAGTCATGACTGAGTGTCAGGTGCTGCTGGGGTTGGCGTGAGCAAAACGTTGAGGCCTGATCCCTCCCTCTCATACCGGCCTGGCTCAGTCTGGAGCCAGTGTGCTGAGCTGGGCCTGGGCCCTGGCACCTACATGGATGAGGGGGGCCATGAGGGTTCCATGAAGCACATGTGTCCCTTCCAAATACTGCTATTGAGTTCAAGGAGCTTTCCTGCTGCCAGTTTCTTCTGGAGCACCCCTCAGCCAGTGGCGCAGCAAGGCAAGGGCCCAGTGATGGACTCCTCTCGTGAGTCATTTTGGCTGCGGAGCTCCACGGGAAATTGGCTGTGACATCATCAGGTCTCGACTAGGACCCGCAGCTCTCCCTGCCTGATCTCTCCCACTGGTCTCTTTCTAGAAATCACCTCTGATGAAGCTGTTGAATTTCCAACTCCATCATCTCATCTGCTTCCCAGGGGGTCTGCAATGAGGAAGAAATGGGATAGCATGAAAGTGAATGTGGGGCCCTAATGAACAATATTGGGGTGCCGTCCACTTGGGTCAAGTCGAGTCCTACAGCTTTATGGTGAGAGGCACCCCTGCACACACCCACCAGGCTGCTGTGCCAGTGTCCACAGCCGCACATGGTTGCAGAAACTCCTGGAACCTGATGCCCAGGGAAGACACCCTTTTTCTGAAAGTGGCCACAGAGTCCCTGAACACACATGAGCCTTGCTGTGGCTTCTACTCAGTCTGGGGAGCCCTGTGTCCCCAAGCCATGGACCTTGGGGCCCTTTCTTGGCTGGAAGGGCAAGTTGGGTAGAGGCATTTAGCTTGTGGATGCTCGTGGTCTTTGCTGAAGCAGTGGTGTGTTTCTGAACCAAGCAGCAGGAAGCCTGAACTCTACCCAGTTTCTGCCACCAGCTTCCTTGCATGAACCTAGGGAAAGCCTCCCTGAGGCCAGCGAGATAGCTCAGCACCTGCTGCCACGCTGATGATCTGAGGTCTAACCTGAGACCCTCATGGTAGAAGGAAAGAGCAGACGCCCTCAAGTGGAAGCACATAGTCATAATCCCAACATCTGGGCAACTGAGGCAGGAGTATTGTTAATTTGAAGTCAACCTGGGCCTTATAGCAAGATCTTATCTCCAAAATAAAAAAGACATCGTTTGGGCCAGCCAGAGGGCTCAGTGGTTTAAAGGCACTTGCTGCACAAGCCTGGAGACCTGAGTTTGATCCTTGGAACCCATGTAAAGGTGGAAGGAGGGAACTGTCTCTACAGAGTTGTTCTCTGAAGAAGAATGCACCTACACGCATCGTAGGCAGGGGACAAGAAGAAGAAATAAACCAAAACTCTTTTTTTTTTTTTTTTTTTTTTTTAAAGATTTATTTATTTATTATGTACACAGTGTTCTGTCTGCACGTATCTCTACAGGCCAGAAGAGGGCACCAGATCTCATTACAGATCATAAGTCACCATGTGGTTGCTGGGAATTGAACTCAGGACCTTTGGAAGAGCAAGCAGTGCTCTTAACCTCTGAGCCATCTCTCCAGCCCCAAACCAAAACTCTTTTTAAAGCAGAAAAAAAGGTATCATTAGTTCAGCTCATCCTCAACATATTTAGCTGTAAAATGGGTGCAACACCTTCTCCATAGTGTCACTTCAGAGCTGGGATGAGAGATGTGAAGGGCTTGGATCAAGCAGCTGCTGGGCTGGGTGGTGTTGGACTCTAGGGTGGATGGGTCTAGTAGCCGCAGGTTTCCATGTAGCCTTCTGGCTCTAGAAGCAGGACCGCTGGTGACTGTGCCGAGTATAGGGATGGAGAATTGCAGCTTACACAGGGCAAAAACCACAGGCAAGCATAGGACCCGTGTGTGTGTGTGGGGGGGGGGGGGCGCACAGCTATGCTTCTGTTCAGCAGACCTCCAGGACCTCTTCGCATTGAATGATTGCCGCCAATTCTTCCCACCTGGGTTCCGGGGGTGGGACTTGACCCACATCTGGCCAATGAGATGAACTCATTCCCTTAGCCGACTTGATGGGTTGTGTGATGGACCTGTGGTCTAAGCCAGTTGATCAGTCTTGCCTGGGACTCGGCAAAGGACAGCTGTCTTTCATCTGAGTTGAGGAGGTGCTAGGTGGAGAGTGACTTTGGAAATGACTGTGACACACGATAACACACGAACGCAGAGCTCAAAGAAGTCCTCCTGGTGGTGTGCCATTCGGAACCTGGATCTGACTGTTCCTGTGCAAGTGAATAAACCCCGTTCTCACTCAACAATCTTTTGAGCACTTGTTAAACGCTGGGGACTTTATCGGACTCTGAAAACACCATGAGGGGAACAGACATGGTTAAACACTTACAGACCTCACAGGCTGATCAAAAGAGTGTCCCCCCAGCTATGAATCCAACAGGAGTTTGTCAACTGGATCTTTGCGAGGGATGTGAGGAACACAGCAGATGGTGTCTGCCAGTGCAGTTTTAAGGAAAAAAAGGCAGAGAGTGTGTTCGTGCGAACATTTTGTCTACTGATCTTTGGCAGAGACTGGGAGCAGAAGATGGGGCTTGGTTAAAACAAAACAAAAACCACAGCTCTGTATGAGAGCCGAGAGACGCTGCACCCAGCATGCCTTTCTGGCAGTCTGAGTTGAAACAGGAGATGCAGTGCTTGGAGCGGCTGTGAATGGTTGGTTTGTCCCCTGAGCAGACGCCTCTGAATGACAATTATCCTAGCCATGCTCTTGACAGAAGCAATTGGGAGAGAAATGTTTTTAAATGTTTAGATTTTTTAAACTAATGCAGACAACAAAAGCACATTAACAAATGTTTGGAAAAAAGAGAGAGAAATATTCCTCGTACTCCCAGACCCTTGTACGAGCATTGTTGAAATACACGGTTTTTCAGTCTATATACGATGAGCTGTGTGAAGTACGAGTTGTCCTGTTCTCTGCTCACCAGGGATCTGCCCTCACAAGTGAGGAAAAGGTGTGAAAAAGAAATCAGAGTCCTGTTCTTTTAAGAACTGTGTGACCTTGGACAAGTTACTCAGCCTCTCTGAGCCTGTTTCTCCAGCTCTAAAATGGCGATGGCTCCTCTAGCCTCAGCAAGTGACGAGACTGAAGTGGTAACGGGCGTTAGGCCTCAGCCGCGGCTGAGCAGACGCTGCTGTGGCTTTTCTCCTGGCTGTGATGTCATACCTGACAGACGCCACTTAAGGGCGGAGGGTTTAGTCTCGGCTCACAGCTTAGAGGGTACACTTCATCATGGTGGGGAAACGTGGCAGCCAAAGCAGTTGTCCTGGGGCCCTGGAGGACCGTGGAGGCTGTTCACAGTGTTGGGAAGCAGACAGCCCAGCCAGAGTGAGAAGCAGACACCACCTTCCAGTGTCCTGTCCCACCAGCTAGACTCCAAACTCTCCCAGCCTCCCCAAACAGGGCCACCAGTCATCCAAATGCACACACTTATGGGGGACATTTTACTTAAACGGTGACAGACATAGACCCTGGCCCTGGCTGACCTCAGGCCCCTCCAGTCACGAGACATGGGTGTCTCAGCCATGGACCATCAGTGGTGCATTGGCAGAGGATGCCATTTCCACGTAGGGAAGGTCGGCGGCTTTGGTGGAAAGAATGGCACTCATGTGCCCTCCCTGTATTCCATAGGATGGATGTGGGACCAACACAACCATCTCTGAGCCACACTCTTATGTCCTCCCAGACCCTCTCCTCCTGACGTCACTCACCAGATCCGTATTTGAAGGTGTCTAGTTACCATGTGCAATCAGATATCTCCAAGGACCCTATTGCTGCTGGAAGAGATTTGTATTCACCCATGGAGGTATTTATTTATTAGTCTTATTGTTCCTCTGACCGGAGCACCTTATGGAAGGAAGGAGGGAAGGAAGGAAGGAAGGAAGGAAGGAAGGAAGGAAGGAAGGAAGGAAGGAAGGAAAGAAGGGAGAAAGGAAGGACTTATCTTGGCTTACAGTTTCAGAGGGCTTATCCACAGTCCTACCCCATGTACTTGAGTAGAAAATCATGGGTGCTGGAGACTTTGGACAACTGTTCTACTCTTCATGGTGGACAGGAAGCCAAGGGAAAGAATATAGGAAGAGGCCGGGGTAAGATGTGGCTCCCAAGGCCACATTCCCCAATGACCACTTCCTTCTACTGGACTCCACCGTCCACCTTCCTCCAGTAAAAGTATCATGTTTTGAATCCACCCATAAGGCCAGAGCCTGGGATCTGACTGTCTCTGGAAATGCAGTCACAGACACACCCTACGTTACGTATCACTCGTTCCCTTGTGTCTCTGAATGCAGTCGAGTTGACAGTGATTTTTAACCATCCCAGGACACGACTCTGCGATGTCCGGGGTTCTCCAAATCCCACTGTTTAGGTGTAACGAGGCCTGTGGGTTGGCCCCGTGGTAGAGCCCTGGCCTACCTACCAGGTCCTGTGTTTTATCACCGGTACAGCAGTGTGAAGAGGGGGGGGATGAGAGAGAAGTGTTAAGTATCTCAGTAAGAGCTGTGTGTATGATTTAGTGGCTTTTGAAGTTACCAGAACTCCAATCAGGTTCAAGGATTAAGCCGAGTTTAAAATGAAGTGAAAACAACGTGAGCTGCTTTACATATTTTTGTTAAGAATTTCTTCTCGTAACTGGAACAGTAAGGTGGCTTATGAGACGCCCTGACCAGGTTTGTGGATGAGAGAGGAGGGCTCATGGGGGTCAAAGGTCACTTGCATTTCGGCTGTAAGTCCCAGGCTTTGTTTGAGCTCTTCCTCAGAAAAAGGGAGTGTTCTATGTGAGTGATCTCCAGATTTGATTTTGTCAGTTATGTTGAGGTTTTGATTTCCAAACAGTAGAAGCACAAATCAAATGAAGGGTGAGGGGTTCCTTTCCCTCCGCTGTTTCCTGTTAATGTCCCTCATCTCCCTGCACTGCTTCGCAAACATGGGGGCTGACGTTAGTGTCAGCACGTATCACATGCCACTTACGTTGGCCCCTTCAAAAAGTGGTTCAGTTAGATCTTCAGGGTGAAGCCTCTGCCGCTGAATCCTGATGGCTTTCTACGGTGAGGAAGAGGGGCCGTGCAGGCAGAAAAGCGGTGTTTCTGCCGTGAGGTGACGTAGCTAGGGAGTCCCTGGCTACGGCCTGAACTCTTGGTTGAGTTTCCAGCATCCACAACTTTGGCTGCATCACCCTTCTTTCTTTATAAAGCAGCTTGCCTCAGGCGTTTCCTGATAATAATGGGGAGAAGGAAGGAAAGTTAATCCGAAGGAGACCAGTGTCCAGGCAGGTTATCTGTGGAGACTGGCGAGTCCTGTGTTGGGAGTGTAAAACGAACGAGTTGGGGCTAGAGCTAGGTCATGCTGTGACAGTGGTCCCGGGCTCAGGGCTCTAGCTCAGCTGGTGCTGGGGTGAGATCCAGGCCACATCGTTGGAGGTTCCCTGGGTGACACTAAGCTGCAGCCCCACCTGAGGCTTCGCTGCTATCCCAAGAGTGGCGTGCCATCTTTGTAAGTAGCCGAGGGGACTCCAGGAGGTTTCTTTTGTTTATTGGATGGGATGACTGGCTAGAAGTCTGTGAGTCTTGGTGAAGGTTCCAGCAGTAGCTCAGGGTAGGAGAGGAGAAAGTCTAGGGCTGGGAGTGAAGAGTGACATTTGGTAACAGGTGGGATTTACCTGTGAAGATCTGGGGACACCCAGGTTTCTGGTGGGACTGTTGGCCATGTGGCCTCTGAGATGGTGGCAATGGGCACGAACAAGGAATTGCTGTTTCAAACTTGACCTTTCCTGACATCTGAGCAGGGCTGTTATGCTCTGTGGAGCAAAGAGAGGAATCTGGCCAGGAGGTCAGGCTGCTGAAGCTGCCTGTGCATGAACAGAGCTGAGACAGTGAAGTTCTGCAGTGAGGTCCGGGGACCCTGACGTTGGAGGAGTGGTCGGAGCCTCAGCAGCTGAAGAAGGCTGACCAGAGTGGCAGGGGGAAGTCAGGGAAGGGAGAGTGATGGGCACACACAGGAACAAAAAGGGAGGGGGATGCAGAGATCTGGCTGTTGCACGGTGGTAGAGAAGCTGACTAGCCCATAGCTCTGGGTACCATCCCCAGGATCAAGTGGAGACACACACACACACACACACACACACACACACACACACACACACACACAAAATAAAGGGAAGGGAGGAAGGGAGGATGCCAAGTAGGTCAGGGTGGAAGGTTCCCAGTGGCTTCCAAAGAATGAGACTGAGGCTAGGCCGACGTGGCTCCTCTCCCAGCCCCGCTCCCAGCCCCGGACTGAGGCTTGCTCTTGGAGTCTGCCTCTTAGGTGTGAGGGTGAAAGGTGACTCTGAGGAGCAGCAGGAGAGAGCCCAGCAGGACATCAGTGCATGACTGACTTTAAGACTCTGACCTAACTGTGTAGGGTTTCTCCTGTGTAGAGTTTCTCCTTTCCCTCCTTGGAAAGAGGGGATGCTAAATGTTTCCCTCTCCTTTTGCATTCTTCTCCTCAAGGGCAGTAGGGTTAAGTATGTCACATATTCATAAGGATGACATATGTGCTGAGAAGTGGACACCTGGTGGCACACATCTTTATGAGTCTTCACAACTGAATGTACTATGAAAGCATTAGCATGAATTAAACTCACTGTCCCTGATCTTGAAAGTCCCTTTGTGCCCCTCTTCTGGCTCCTACTCACCAAGGGTGGCCATTCTTCTGACTTTCAGTGGCTCCCAGTATTGTTGTGTTTTTCTTAACTTTAAATAGATGGAATTGCTGGGTGTCCTGGTACATGCTTATGATCCTAGCACTAAGGCAGGAGGAACAGATGATCAAGGTTATCCTAGGCTACAAAGTGAGTTCAAGGCTAGCCTGAGCTACATGAGACCTTGCCACAAAAACAGCAGCAGCAGCAGCAGCAGCAGCAAAAACTATGAGATGGAGGGATGGTCAGTGGTTAAGAGGAATTACTGCTCTTGCAAAGGATTGGAGTTCAGTTCCTAGCACCCAAGCTGGGCTGCTCATAACCCCCTCTAACTCCAGCTCCAGAGGACCTGATGCCCTCTTCTGGCTCCCAGGGGTAATTGCATTCATGTACACATACCTCCATGCAGACCCACAGGTATGCACATAATTAAAAATAAAATCTTGGGCTGGAGAGATGGCTCAAAATTAAGATCATCTAATGTTCTTCCAAAGTCAGTTCCTAGCACCTATGTGGTAGCTCACAATATCCCCTAACTCCAGTTCCAGGGGCCCTCTTCTGATCTCCAGGGGCTCCTGCTTCATTAATCCATCTACTATCAATGGTATTGGGCACTTCTCAATTTAGTGCTCTTTTGAATGGCTCAGTTAGGAGCTCTGTTGCCTATGCCTTGGTGGACAGATACCCAGGAGTCGCTTGGATGCAGAGCCAGGAGTGGAGTTTGCAAGTCAAACCATGCTCTCTTTGAAGACTACAAATGGATGATTTACTTGGGTTTCTGAGTCAGTCAGTTTGGGCGTGAAGACTATGATGGGATTTGGGTAGGTGGTGAAGGGACAGAGAGGCCAGGGTGGCAGGGAGCTTGGGGCAGCCCTCAATGAGGACACTGGTCATGTGGTTGGTCTAAACTGAGTCTACCCACTGAGCTCTTCAAAGCTCCACAGCCTTCCAAACAATGCCACAAGCAGGACCCAGCATCCAAATTGTCAAACTCTGGGGGATATTTCAGATTTGTAGAGTTGGTCTGGGCTGAGGTTTGGGCATGAGTAGTTTGTAGAGGCTTTCTGGACCATTAGAAGAGGCGGTGGTGGTGCACCCCTTTAATCTCAGCACTCAGGAGGCAGAGGCAGGCAGATCTCTGAGTTCTAGGCCAGCCTGGTCTTCAGAGCAAGTTCCAGGATGGCCAGGGCTACACAGAGAAACCTTGTCTCAAAAGACCAAAAGAAGAGGAGGAGGAGGAAGAAGAGAAGGAGGAGGAGGAGGAGGAGGAGGAGGAGGAGGAGGAGGAGGAGGAGGAGGAGAAGGTGTCTCCCTGGACCATTAGAAGAAGCTCTCTGGGGTAGAGGACCAGTGGACCTGTGTGGCAGTGGTCCCTTCAATCACAGATAACCTCTCCGAACCTAACTGCCCTGTGAAAGCCAGCCACTATGTAAACATTGAGTCAGGCAGAGCTCGTAGTGTGACAGTCCCAATGGATTTGGGCAAATGAATAATGGAATGGGCCTCTTTAGAAGGCTGTCCCCATCTCTAGATTCTGAAAGCTCTAGGCTTAGATAAGAATTTAAAGGAAAAACCCAGCCTGGGTGTGTTTTCCCCACCATGGGTACTTCTACTGTGCAGCCTGCTTAGCTCCTTGGCCCCAGCCCTGACCCTCGTTCAACCACTGCCACCATGAATCTCTTCTGGCTGAGATGCTTCCCAGCAGCTCTCAGAAGAGAAAGGCTGGCTGGAGACGGCTCACTGGGTAAGGAATTCACTCTACAAGCTGACAGACTGGAGTTCAGATCCCCAGAAGCCACATAAAAGCAGGGCAAACATGATGGCCACCTGCAATTCCAATATACAAAGGAGATAAGACAAGGCATCCCCAGGGAGGTTGGCTAGCTAGAGCCAGGGAGCTAGTTCAGCATGAGACCCTGACTGAATAAACAATGTGGAAGCCCATAATGAGTCTTTATCTGTACCACCAGCCAGCTCCCAAATAATGACACAGAGAATTCTTATTAACTATGAATGCTCAGCGTATAGCTTAGGCTTGTTTCTAACTAGCTCTTCTAACTTAAATAAACCTATTTATATTAATCTACATTCTATCATATGGTATTACCTCTCTTCCATCTTGCACCTCATGTTTCCTCTCTGTGTCTCCTGGCCTCTCCTGCATGCCTAGATTCCTCCTTCTCTTCCTTTCTCTCCCTGGAAATACCACCTACACCTCTTGCCTTGCTGTTGGCCATTCAACTTTTTATTACACCAATAACAGCAACACACCTTTACACAGTGTACAAATATCCAATGACATTTCCCCCTTTTGTCTAAATAAAAAGGAAATGGTTTAACAAAGTAAAACTATATACAATAAGAACAATTATCAAGGGGCTGGAGAGATGGCTCAGAGGTTAAGAGCACTGGCTGCTCTTCCAAGGTCCTGAGTTCAATTCCCAGCACCCACATGGCGGCTCACAACCATCTGGAATGAGATCTTGTGCCCTCTTCTGGCATGTAGACATACATGCAGGCAAAATCCTGTATACATAATAAATAAATAAATAAATAAATAAATAAATAAATAAATAAATAAATAAATCTTAAAAAAAAAAAAAAGAACAACTATCAGGTAAGGATTACATTCACAATGTCCAGTCCATTTCTATTTGGCAATTTCAGAGAAAATATCCTATTTTCTATCCTATCTTGATGAGTCCAAAGTTGTATACATAAACCACTTTCTACCATAACTTGTATTACCATCCTAAAAATATCTTTTTAGACCTTAAAACATTTTCTTAGATAAACAACTTAAGCTTTTATGTCTCTCAACATTTATAAACTTTACATCTCTTTTATGAGTTTCTTTCTGAATTTGGTAACAAGGAAAACTGTAACTATAACTATCTAGTCTTCAACTCCATCAAAGACCTGAGGATATACTATTATCTGAGTATATAGGAACTGCAGAGCAAGCAACTTCCAAAACTATAGAAATGACAGAGACATCTGACTGCCTGGACAGTCACCCAAGGTTCCTCTACAACATCGAGGCATCCACTTTCAGCCTACATGCATAGAATATCTGACAGACTTCTGTGAAGCAGGAATTTTGAAGGACCATCCTACCTTGTCTTGGCAAAGTTCAGCAGTAGCTTTCTTTTGTGTCCTGTTTGTCCAGTTTGGACAGCACACTGTCAGCAGTTGAGGCAAGCGCAGTTTCTTGCCCAAATAGCTAGCTTTGCCACACTGAAAGCAAACTCCATATGGAAATTCTTTGATGTCCACTGTCCTTTTTTGAAGTAAATTGGGGCTGTCAGGAGTAGATGTGTCTCTCTGTCATAAAAGCCTTATGTTTTTAAAACTTTTTAAATGCCATATTCTGTAGGTCTTTGAAGCGTTTGAAGGCCATCTATCTATTTAAAGTATATCTCTGTTTGACCTTGAAAACATACCTAACATGACTATAAGTTTGATTGTTATAGATGACTAACTACTAACTTGTCTTTTTTTTATCCAAATAGCTTTCAAGGATTAAAACTTTACATTTTAAATGAGCTGCATAGGTGCAATACCTCAACAAGAGTAGAAACACATACACAGTGTAACAAAATAACCTTAAATTTGTATCAATATATAAAAATCCATACCACTATAAAATATTTGAGACTAGTGGTTGTTCAAAAGTAGATCAACAATCTACCCTTTTATCCCATCATTTCTATACTATATCCCCCCTTTTTCTTTACAGAAAGAGATCCCTGAATCTAATTTCCTTTGTTTAGGTTTTTTTCTGACCATGACCAATAACAACTTGTAAACAACTGCAATGATGATGACAAACATTCATAACCCAACAAGTGACCAAAAACCACCCGCTCCACTTCTTGGGAATGTGGGTGTCAAGTTCTCTAGGCTGCTTCCTGCTGTCAGGGGACAATGGAATCTCTAGAGGACCCTGAGAAAACTGAGACTATAGTCAAGTCCTGGGGAAGCTAGCTGTATTATTTTTTGTTTAGTCTCTATGTGATGGGAAAGTGCAGGGCTTATCTGAAGTTTTGGCTGGATAGTCTATGAGGCTGGACCATCTCAGCTAGCAACTTTGAAGTTGTTCTGCATGCAGAATTTTGAGGAAACTGCAATAGAGGCATTCTGAGAAGCTGGATCATCTGAGCTATTTGTCTTTATTGATGTCTGGCCCTTTTTTTCTGAAAACACATAAACTCTTTTTTTTGGGGGGGCGGTTTCAAGACAGGGTTTCTCTGTGTAGCTTTGTGCCTTTTCCTGGAACTCACTTGGTAGCCCAGGCTGGCCTCGAACTCACAGAGATCCGCCTGGCTCTGCCTCCCGAGTGCTGGGATTAAAGGCATGCACCACCATCGCTTGGCACACATAAACTCTTAAAGATAACATATATAATATATATCTGCATTAACACAAGTTTGTAATATGCAGTGTGTGCAAGTCAGTTAAAGATGATTTTTTTTTGTTTTATCTTTAATCAGGTAAAAGGCATCTGTTAACTTTATAAGTTTGTCTGGGCTGTATAACCAAACCCCTATCCATGCCATATGAAAGGATGGCATGTAATAATATGTCATGAGGATTCTGTAGCCAATAGATTTATCATGTCTCATTCAGTCTTGGAGCGGTTCCCATAATAGAGGGATCAGCACATATGTTACCTGTCCTGTAGTTTTTCTTGATTTCTTTCTTCATGGCTATAGCCAAGATTTTCAGGAGATCTCCCCAAATCAAATTTGATCTTCATTAATTTTGAAGAGAACCATAACATTTTGTTTCCTATGGAAACAAAGGCATAACCTTTCCCCAAAAGGCAACATATTTTCTGACTTCCTTTGTGAAGATAAGACATTCTTAAAATATGTAGGTTAGCTTAATTTAGTAATTTCCATAATCCAATATCTCTCAGCAGCTATACTTTTTTGTTCATCAGCATTTAAAAAATCTAAAATTAACAAAGCACCATACAGATCCAGATACCTGTGTATTTCCCATCTTTATGGGTTTTTTTCTTTTATATTACTTTACTCTCTCTTTAAAGACTTTACTTTATTATTTTTAAACTAATTATTTTTGTATCTGACTGTCTATACCCATTTTTTAACTGGGTCTATTTAAAGGTTTTCTCAGTCTGGACCACTAAGCCCACAGGCAGTGGCCAGGAGCCATAGCTCTGTATGCTGTGGCCAGCATGAGGGACTGTGGGACTAGGAAGCAGGGTTTGTCTCCATGTTTGAACGTTTGGAATTTTCTTTAAGCTTTCTTAAGTCCTATGTGGAAATATGTACCCCCATGTTGGACGCCATATATAATGAGTCCTCCTCTGTCCCACCAGCCAGCTCCCAAATAATGGCATGAAGATTTCTTATTAACTATGAAATCTTGGCCTATAGCTTAGGTTTGTTCCTAACTTGTCATTGGCATTTTATTTGGGCTGCCAACCAGCTCCCAAATTATGACATGGAGACTTCTTATTAATTATGAAAGCTCGGCCTTAGCTTATGCTTGTCCAATTAACTCTTATAACTTAATTTAACCTGTTTCTCTTCATCTACATTTTGCCTCAGGGCTTTTTATCTTTCTTTCATTCTGTATGTCCTACTTTCCTGCTTCCTCCATGTCAGTCTCTCTGTCTGGGCCCTGGCGTCTCCCTGGTATCTCCCACTCTCCCTCTGTCTCTCTTTTTCTTTTTCCTCCAAGCCGAGTTTCCTACTACTACTTATTCCCTCTGCCTGCCAGCCCCTCCCCTCCCTCTTCTGCCTAGCTATTGGCCATTCAGCTTTTTATTAGACCAATCAGGTGCCTTGGGCAGGCAAGATAGAACAGCAACACATCTTTACATAGTTAAACAATTATTCTGCAACACAAACAAATGCAATACATCTTTACATAGTTAAATGTTCTATTCCACAACACTAACTAGCTCTTATAACTTAAATTAACCCATTTATATTAATCTACATTCTATACATACCTTACTTCCCTTTCATCTTGTACCTCCTGTTTCCACTCTTTGTCTCTTGGCATCTCCTCCATGCCTAGATTCCACCTCCTCTTCCTTTCTGCCCCTGGAAATCCTGTCTATACCTCCTGCCTAGCTATTGGCCGTTCAGCTTTTTATTACACCAATCACAGCAATACATTTTCATATAGTGTACAAATATCCCACAATAGAGGGCAACTTCGGAAGACCCCTGACACGCACCCACACGCATGTACATGCACATCCACACATACAGCAGCATGTACCCACATACTAATTTATGCACATCACACTCACAAACGTGTCAGTGAGAGAGAGAGCCACAGGTAACAGTACCCACCCTTTCTCTTGTCACTATGCATACACCAGGGGCTCTGGCGAAGTGGGGCAGCCAGTAATACCTTGCTCTGGCTGGGGCTACACTGTGCAGCATGGACACTCCCAAGTAGGCAGTGGCCACCTTCCCTTCCTTCTCTTCAGTGGACCAGTTAGTTTTGCAGATAGTTCCAGAGCCTCAGAAACAAGTTCCTAGGCAGGATTGGGAGTAGCCCAATGTTGTCCTTGTCCTTGATATTCTCTGAACACCGCCTCCCCCGCCCCAGGTTTCTTTGTGTCCTGGCTGTCCTAGAACAAACTCTGTAGACCAGGCTGGCCTTGAACTCATAGAGATCCACCTGCCTCTGTCTCCCAAGTGCTGAGACTAAAGGCGTACACCACCACTGCCTGGCCTGTCTCCTTATACTCTTCTGAATGTCAGAACCCAGGGCTGTCTGGACCCAGGTCTTAGGATTTGGAACATAATAGTGTCAGAGGCTAAGGATAATGGGCAGAATTTGAGGCAGCTCTGTCGTGTGGGACACTCATCACACAGTTTAGACAGTGTCCCTTCTTGTGGTGGTTACAGACAGCATACCCTGCCTGTCATGGAAGTCCCTCAGTGAGTTTCTTTGATGTTCAATATCATCATAGAGTGATTTTTTCCCTAGAGCTCCTTTACACCCCTCCCCTACAAAAAAAAAAAAAAAAAAAGAAAACGAGAAGTGTTGGGGATCAACAAGTCCCCAACACCTCCTGGGAGGGTCTCTAGAGGCTGGGTCAGTGGATGTGTGCAGAATTGATCCAACCCTTCTTCCCCTCCCCCTCCTCCAGCCTCTGGGCCACTCCCTCCCTCATTCCCTCCCCCTCCCTTGGGACTCAGGTGCTGGGAGCAAAGATCTGAATCCATGGAAACCAAGAGAAGGCAGGAAACCAGGAAGGGGGAGGGGCTGAGAGCTGTCTTGCAAATAGTGGGCAAGACAGGGAGGACATTCCCTTCTGATGACGAAAAGGCAGTGATAACCATTTTCTCTCTTGTTGGCAGTTACCCCACAAAAGGCTGGCTTCTCTCCTGAGCTGCTAGCAGGCCCTGGCTGGAGAGCACGGTCAGAGGAGAGGGGGGTGTGAAGAGTACCCCCTGAGAGACTGGAGAGTCAGAGGTAGTGGTTAGTAGAATGGAGGTGGGGGTCAGAGGTCAGAGTTCAGGTTGGTGATTAGAGCTAGAGTTAAGAGGAGGGGCTCTGGGCCTGGGTAGGGTCTGTAGTGAAGGCTGGAGCCAAGAGTGTGGAAGACTGGGCTGAGGTGGACGGCTGAGTGGGCACGTAAGGTCTGAACGCCCATCAGACAAGGCAGGTCCATTCCTCAGGGCTTCAACCATCCCCAAGCATCAGGCTGGAGAGCCTTGTCTATGGTCCCTATAAAAAGTCTTTGACATACAGATCTTCTGACCTCCTTACCCTGGACAGAACTGGACCTGTAACTGTGGAACCAGGAGCTGAGATGGGACAAGTTGGTGTGGGGGTAGGATGGGGGTGTCGGGAATGGCTCCCATAGTTTCTGGGCCCAGCAGACTCCTTCACGATACCCTCTCGTCTCCCTGAAATCAATCCTTTCAGTTTATTTTCTCCTAGACTTTTAGTGCTTTGAGCACATAAACCCATGCCTGTAGAGAACCCACAGCCCTGCCTCATGTTTTAAGGACCTGGTACACATACTTGGCACACTTCCGTCTCTCATTACCCCTGTGTACACAGTTCCCATTCGGACACCTGCAGAGCTAGGACAGACGTCTGAACTGGCCTCACGGTCTCCCATGTGACAGACAGGAGGTCATTTATCAGCCGCACATGGCCTCTCGTGTGCCTCCATCACAACCACAAGCTGGTACTTTCCATCTCCTTGCATGAAGAGGCATTTCTTTACTCCAGACAATGAGAAGGCTTAGCCCTCCCTCCCTCTTTCCTTTCCTCCCCCTCCCTCTTTCCTTTCCTCTCCCTCCCTCTTTCCTTTCCTCCCTCCCTCCCTTCCTTTCCTCACACTCACTTTGGTTTCAATACGTATTTCCAAAATTCTCTTCAGCCAAAGTGGCTGTTCTTGCTGATTTCCCCATGGCATGACACAACATTCAATCTCAGTGAGCTTCTAATTGGTGCCCATCTTGGGGTGGGAGCAACAGTCTCTCAACAGTGAGCTCTCCAGACAGCAGGGGCTGGGCCTGAATGTAAGTACTCCAGATAGTCTAGATAGGGCCTTCTTTTTTTGAAATTAATTAATTTTATTTTACATGTGTGTGCCTGAGTGCATGTATGTACACAGTGTACATGTGTGAGCCCTGGGAGGCCAGAAGGTGATGGATCCCCTGAGGCTGGAGTTACAGGCAGTTGTGAGCCATCATGTAGGTGCTGGGAACCGAGTCTAGGTCCTCTGCAAGAACAGCAAGTGCTTTTAACCACTGGGCCATCTCTCTACCCTCAGTCCTGGCTGGCCTTCTTGTCTGAGCTATGGGGAGGGAACAGGAGCAGCATGAGAGGGCGTTGGATATGAAGAGTTCTTCCTAGAGGAAGATAAGTAGAAGGAGTAATGAACTTGGAATTGATGTCCATTGCCCATGCTTCCCCACAGGAGAGGGAACCTTCAGGGTCTGTAGTGGGTAGCCATTCCAGCTTTGATCTGGAAGTTCCAACCCCCATTGAGGCTTCAGTAACTGTCACGCCTACAAGGCGGGTCTGAGAGAGGACCCTGAAGACCTGAGATTCGGATGCATGGGTTCTCTTGGTTCCTGGACCCTGGACGCTGGAGGTAGACAGAGCAGAGTTCTCCAAAGAACACCACCGGACTGCGCTACACCTTTCCCAGACCCTGTAAACTATCCCTCCACTTGTAAGTTACCCCCACAAAATAAACCTCTCTTTTAATTACGTGGAATGGCCTTAATAATTTCACCAATATCTGGCGCTCACATGGGGCAAATTTCAAAGGCCTGGGTGGTTCCCACCCTCAGCTTCCTCCCCGGCTGGCGGGCACTTGAAGCTGCAGGGTACTGCCTGCAGAGCTCCATAAAACCAGGAAAAACCTACACGGTTCCATTCCTGAAAAAGAGCTAATCTGGTCTCAGTTCAGCAGCAAGTTTAGCTGTGAGTGAGGTGTCCCCCCTCCTCCCTGAGTGCCGGCTCCCTGCCCTAGCCCAAGGCTTCCACAGTTTCACCTAGTTAAAATAGACATGGCACTGTCCCCGGCGGCACCCTACTTAGGCACAGAGAGGGCTTGTAGCTGTGCCTGCTGGCCGACCTATTGTCTGCAGAGGCAGAGAGGGGCTTAGAGCGGCCTGGAACTCTCCACGCCCTGAAGCTCCAGGGGGTCACCGGAAGAACTGCCTACTGCCTGTGCTCACTCTGCTGACAGTCAAGGCGTTCAACAGGACCTGCTTTGGAGCTATACCAACGTCCCCTGCTGGCTGAAAAGTGCTACTACACCACCCCCCAAACCACTGAAAGGTAAGCTAGGCAAACAAGCATCTTATTTCAAGTAAAAGTACTTAATAATTTTACACCTTAAAATTGACTAACAAATTTTGAGTAATTCTTGTAATATGGCTGACAACATTACCTCACAAGAATTTAAAAACCTTTTTGCCTGTATGATGAATGACATTTTCCTGGAAATATACGACCTTCCTAAGGCGTATCTGGCCTGTACCATTTTGGCATTCATCGTAATAATTCACACAGTGTTCAAATACTGGTTTAATAATAAGAACAAAGATGAGTCATTATTGGGACTGATACAGGCTTTAAAAAATAGCAATAAAGGCTTACATAAAAAGATTCTCTGGAATCTGCTAACCAGGATTTACAAAACAAGCTTATACCCACAGTTTATTTTATTGATAATAAATGTGAATATTTAACGGATAGAGCACTAACTCTCCAGAGTGAAGTTGTGGCTACTCAGAGAAAGAAGTGTATTGCAGTCAACAAAACTAAAAGGAGTTGGAGATCTGAAGAGCATTTTGACATCAGACATGGAGATGCAGAGTTTGGAGTTTTCCTGGTTGGTTTTTGGTTGTGCTTTGGTCCAGTATTTCCTCACTATACTCCCTTCCCTATGTTTTGGAATGGTATTGTATATCCTGTGCCATTATATGTTGGAAGTATGTGATCTGCTTTTTAATTTCGATTTTATAGAGGATTATAGTTAAGAGATTACATGAATCTCAGAAGAGACTTTGAACTTTAGACTTTTAAATAAGTTCGAGACTGTTACCGACTATGGGGACTTTTGAAGTTGGACTTAATGCATTTTTGCATTGTGATGTGGATACAAGGTTTTGGGAGCTAGGGAGTGAAATGTGGTGGTTTGAAAGAAAATAGCACCCAAAGGGAGTGGCACTATTAGGAGGTGTGACCTTGTTGGGGTAGTTGTGGTCTTGTTGGAGGAAGTGTGTCACTGTGGAGGTGAGCTTTGACATCTCATATATGCTCAAGCCATGCCTAGTGAGACCATCTACTTCCTGTTGCCTGCATATCAACATATAGCAGCTACCTCTCCAGCACCATGTCTGCCTGCATGCTGCCATGTCCCTCCATGATGATAATGGACTGAACTTCTGAACTGTAAGCGAGCCACCACAGTTAAATGTTTTCTTTGTAAGAGTTGCTATGGTCATGGTGTCTCTTCACAGCAATAGAAACCCTAACTAAGACACACACACACACACACACACACACACACACACACACACACTCCCAATGCATTGATGTTCTTCAGTCCAAACACATGGTGACCATGTTTAAACCCTCTGAAACTGTAAGCTAAAATAAACCTTTCCTCCCTTTAAGTTATTTCTATCAGGCCTTTGCTCACAGCAACAATAAAACCCAGACACACAGCAAGTGGTCTCTGGTGATAGCAAGGACGAGGTTTGCTCTTGACACAAGAGACAGAAAGTTTTCTGCAGTGTGGAGTTCAAGAAATAGCCACAAAGATTAAGTGAGCTCTTCTCAGCCTGGCTCCTGCTACCTCCTCCTTTCAAGCAGAGGTGGTACTGGTAGAGATTTTAAGTCAGTTCCCTCAGGTCCCTGTGAACAAAGGCTTACCTGCCCACCTCCAACGACCTCTGTGCCGAGAGGCTCTGGGCCGCAGTCAGTCGAGCGAGAACGTTTGGAGAAGCTTGGTGCTAAGGGAGACTGGCTCTGCAGGTGGATTTGCAGCCTGAGCACCGTGATCAGCTGCCTCTTTGGAGAGTCACCTGTGCTGAGGCTGCCTCTGACCTTCCCACTGTCAGACAAGAGTCAGTCCATTTTCCCTCAAGCCCTAAACAGAGAGTGTGATATTCATCTTTGAGATCCGGATGAAATCATGCTTTTCCCACAGGCTGTTTGACCCGAATGTCCAGAAAGAACAAAAGAGGAAGCAAGGCCCTGCTAGCTCACCCTGCAGCCCGTGAACTTGGCATCTGATTCTGAGACTGTAATGCTGTCTGCGCTGAGCTGGGCAATAGCAACTTCCTGGGTCTCTGCTAATTTTTCTGAATGATTGGTAGGTAATAGCTGATACACTGAATAGGGTGAAGTTCCACGCCTTCCCCCCCCCCCCCAGCACCTGGGAAGAGGGAACCTCAAGTCTGTGGAAGTATTTTCTTGGTTAATAACATGGGCAGTGCCATCCCTGGGCAGGTGTGTTGTATTTAAAAAGAAAAAAACAAAAACAAAAACAAGGTGAGTAAGCCATGAGAAACAGCATTTCTCCGTGTCCTCTGCTTCAATTCCTGCCTCAACTTCCCTCAGTGATGGAGTGTGACAGAGAAATGAATGTAAGACAAAGAAACTCTTTTCTCCCTGAGTTGCTTTTGCACATGGTGTTTGTCAGAGCAGAAGAAAGTAACTGGAGACGTGGCCACTGGGCCTGGTTAGGTCAACCCTTTGCCATGGATCTCAGCTGTGGGCCTTACCTTCAGTGCAGTGGGCAGAGGACTTCTCTCCCTTGGCTCTGTGCTCCGTTCCCTAGAAGCGCTGATGGTCAAGGCTAAGCCGGGGATGGCCTCCTGGCTCCTAGTTATCTCCATGTTAAATTCCCTACTGTTTTGGTTTGAATCTGAAACATCTCCCACAGGCTTATGTTTTGAACACACAGTCCCTAGTTGTTGGGGACCCCACAATCCTCAAGGCGGTTGGGGAGACAATCCATGTGAGAGTCAGTACCATCTTTGCAGGCACTGGGTCAAGACTTCCAGAAACTGATGCTGTGGTTTGTTCTTCTAATACATTTAAGCACAGTAAAACTCTGGGGGGAAAGTCTCCACTGGATGCTTTTCATAACAAAGCTCCAGGACTGGCTACATCAAAATTCCCTTGCAAAGTAGCAAAGCACCCATGACCTTTACAATAAGAATGAATTCTATTGACTGATAGACAGAGCTCAGGGCTAGGACCTAGAAAGGAAGGGTATGAAATAAGCCTAAGGATGCATTCTATTGATGGAGGATGCAAAATACATGGGGCCTTTTCCTTAGGGATGGGTTCTATTCAATGAGAGACAAAGCCCAGGATTAGGGTCTAAACAATGCTCAGGATATTGGGGGGATTCAGGTGGAGGCTGGCTCCCAACAGAACAGCAAAGGATCACCAGGTTGTTTGATCACTTTCCCTGGCATTCCAGGTGACCAGGAGTCATTCAAATTTCCTTTCTTTGAAGAAAATAGGTCCCATGTGATTGATAATCCTGGGTTCTCCAATGTTCACTCTAAGCTGGGCTTCCAACAACTACTTCATGGTGCTATTTGGGGAGGATCTGGAAACAAGGTCGTGGGGTAGGGGCGGGGGGGGCGGTCCTCAGAAGTCTGTTATCTCTGCCTATTTCCTGTCTCACTCTCTGCTTCCTTGTCTCTCGTGATGCAACTGGTCTCTGCCACACACCCCTGCCGCTATGATGTAAGCAGGTCCGCCATCATGTCTGTCCTGCTCTGATGGACTGAAATGCTCTGGAACCGTGAGCAGAAAGAAATCTTTAATCTCTTAAGTTTCTCTGCCAGGCACTGTGGTCACAGCACACACAGGTGTCTGATGTTCCTGTTTTGTGCATCCCACACGAGTCATGTTCTGTACACCCTTATCTGTGTAGGCCGAGTTCCCGTAGGCTTGTCTCGGTGTCTCTAACACAGAGATCAATTCATCTGAAAGACCCTTTTAGGTATCCCTGGTGGTCCCTGGATTGGTTCTCATAGAACCCTGATGTGTTTCAGTTCTTCCATCTGGAATGCTCCCTTCCTGAGTGGCCACTGCCTGACCCTTATAGTACTGCAGAGATTTATGTGGGGGTGCTGCCTCCTGGATCCCCCAACACAACAAAACTATCAAGCCCATATTAATTACTTTTACCATGTCTTTGACCAAAATACCCCACAGTAGAAACTCAAGAGAGGAATTACTTATTTTTGCTCACTGTTTTGGAGTTCTCAGTCCTTCAGGAAGGGGTGGGCCTGAGGGAGCAGGGTAGCTCACATGGGGCAGCCAGGCAGCAGAGAAAAGAGAGAGGCATCACTAGTGTTTGGCTGGCTCGCTCCTTTCCCCTTTCACTCCATCCAGGTCCTCAGCCTATGAGACAGACGGTGCTGCCCATTCAGGGTGGGTCCTCTCTACTGTGTCTATCTTCCATGGAAATGCTCTTCCGGAGACACCAGAGATGTGCCTCACCACCTAGGCGATTCTAAGTCCAGTCAGGATAGTGATGAATCATCATGGCGTCTCTCTTCGTTAGGGTTACTATTGCTGTGAAGAGACACCATGACCACGGCAGCTCTTACAAAGGAAAACATTTAATTGAGGCACCCGCTTACAGTTTCAGAGGTTCTGTCCATCATCATCATGGCGGGGAACATGGTGGCATGCAGGCAGACATGGTGCTGGTAGTTGAGAGTGCTATATCTTGCAGGCAACAGGAAGTGGACTGAAAGTCACACTGAAGGGAGCTTGAGAAAAAGACCTCAAAGCCTGCCCCCACAGTGACACACTTCCTCCAACAAGGCCACACCTACTAATAGTGCCACTACCTTTGGGGGCTATTTTCTTTCAAACCACCACAGCGTTCAAACAGAATTGGGACCCTGCAGCCTTTTCTACACTAAGGTCACACTATGCTTCAGGCTGAGGTCAGGTGAAGAGCATACTTTGTCCCCAATACTTCAGGGACCTGCCCCTCCAGACCGGCTCCATTTGGAAAATAGCCCTTTCAGCATCTGCCCCAGATACCTCTCTGAGACAATATTCCAGGGTCTCTTATTTCTGATTTGAGTCACATATGATTTCGACATTGTGCCCTGCCCCATACAGTGGCTAGATGTCACTCAGGGAACTGAAGCCCACTTAGATGGTCTCCACAGGAGTCATTCATGGCTCTGAGCCAGCTGTGGAGTCGACTGGAGGATGGATAACTTAAGACGGCCTTGCACCTGTGTCTGGTAACCCTGTGTGTCACCCTCTGTCAGGTTATCTAGGCTATCTTCCCGTGATTGCTGTGGCAGGGTCTCCAGGAATGGGAGGAGACTAGATCTGATGGGTGAGCACCTTCAAAGGCCTCAGCAAATCCCCTAGTTACTGCTTTCCAGGGTCTGCTGAAAATAGACTCCACCTTGAAATGAGAGGCCCCAGAGCATCACAATGTGGCCCCAGCCAGGAGAAAACTGTGATGTAAAGTTTGGAATCTATTCCACGACCTCAACCCTCTTATCAACCTTATATGCCTCCTTGCAGACCCTCTTCCCCATATACAAGCACATGCTTATATAAGCAGTGTCCTGCAGGATGGAGCTTCAGCTAGGATAGAGGTGGGGTACAGAAGGAACCCCTCCCCCACTGTAATGGATTCAGTATCTCTGAATTCCTTCAGCATCTCTGGCTAGACCAACATCCTATGGGCTTGAGGTGGTTGTGTAGCTCTCAGGCCCAGTTAGCCCTTGAAGGAGCTGTGAGCCAGCCACTTGGGTTTAAGGTGGTAGACTTGCCCCTTTCAACCAAGAAGGTTGCTTTGTAGGTGTACAGAAGGGTGGCTCACCCACTGTAATGGTTAGTTTTAATTGTTGGCTTGATACAACTTCCAATTACCTCAGGAGAGTATCAATGAGGGACTATCTAAATGGGGTTGGCTTGTGGAATTATCTTCATTAAGTCAGTTGATGTGGGAAGACTCAGCCCACCGTGAGTGGCACCATTCCCTAGGCAAGGGGTCCTGAAGTGTATAAGAGTGGAGAAATCATAATGAGCAGAAGCAAGCCACTGCATGCATCCATTCCTCTCTATTCTTGGTTGTAGACACAATGTGACTGGATGTTGTAAGTTCTTGCCTCCCTGACTTGTCCACCATGATGGACTGTAACCTGAAACTGTGATCTGTGGATGGTAACTGTGAGCCGAAATAAACCCCCTTTTCCTTGACGTTGCTTTTGTCAGGACATTCTTAAATTTTTTTAAATTTTATTTTATGTGCATTGGTATTTTGCCTGCATGCATGTCTGTGAGAGGGTGTCAGATCCCCTGGAACTGGAGTTACTGACAGTTGTGAGCTGCCATGTGGGTGCTGGGAATTGAACCTGGGTCCTCTGGAAGAGCAGTCAATGCTCTTAACTGCTGAGCCATCTCTCCAGCTCTTGTTGTGGCATTTTATCACAGCAACAGAAATGAAATGAGAATACCCACTCTCACATCTTGAGGATACGATGCTGGTTCCTTCCTAATGCCCCTCACTTCTCAACTGGCCACTTAAATAACGTGACTTCAACATCGACCAAGTATTGAACTGGAAGATCTTCTAGGACCAGTCAATATAATCTCATTGATCCTCTGAGCTGCAGTTTACCATTTCCATTTGCCTATGAGAAAACAGAGGCTCAGAAAGGTCGGGTCATTTCCCCAGTGCTGCACAGTGAGTAAACAGCAAAGCTGGGGATGTATGTTTTTACATTCATATTTGTGATGGCTATTCTTGGTTGTCAACTTGACTACATCTGGAATTAACTGCAACCCAAACTCCTGGATACATCTGTGTGGGATTTTTCTTGCTTGAATTATTTGAAGTAGGAAAACCCACCCTAAATCTGGGTCTTTTGAGGTGGGAAGATCTACCTAGAATCTGAGCCACACCTCTCTCCAGGTGACAGCCTATAGACAGGAAGAAGGAAGCATTTGCTCTTTTCCTGCCTATATTCACTCTTGCTTCACTTCTTGGGGATCCTGACACACACTGAAGCCCAGCTGAGACATCCAGCCCCACAGACTGAACAACTGCTGGGTTCTTAGACATTCCATTGGTAGAGGGCCATCGGTGGACTAGCTGGACCACAGCCTGTAAGCCACTACGATAAGTCCCCTTTCTATATATAGAGATTGATTCTATCAGTTCCGTTCCTCTAGAGAACACTAATACAACGCTCCTCCTTACTGTCCATGTTCTTTCATAATCTTCAGTGTCCCTCTAAGGAAAGTACCACATTTGCATCATGCTATACAGTCCTCCAAGAGCCCTGGTGTTCAAAACTTCTAACCCTTGGGAATTCCCTGCCTAGGAAGCAAATACCACTTGGTCTCAAATGGAAGCGTGAAGCCCAGATGTCCCCTGCCTGGACTCAACACAGTCTGCTGACTTTGTAGTCTACACACTTCTTTCTCACCACACAGTTTCAATCGGGCATTTCATGGTTGAGGAATCTGCATCTAGCAGTGTCAAGGAGGCAGAGCCAGGGAAGAACTTCGGAGCCAAAGAAGTGACATGCATGTATCACCACACATAAACCGAAATTAAAAATGATACCAAACTGTGAAACAAGAACCTCATACTTAGCTGAAATAAAAATAGCTGGGTTTGGAATTTTGCAACTGCAAAATTCAGGGTAAGATTATGGAAAAAAAACTTTCCAAGATGTTATATGGAGGGACGCTTGTATCCCAAACTGATCCATCATTGTGCTGGTGGCACTGTTGTGGAGGACTTCGAGAAACAAGGAGGTGAGGCCTGGCTGGGGAAGTGGGCCACTTGGGTGGGCTCTTTGGGGTATCGTGTCTCCAGCCTCTCCCTTTTCTCTCTTTTTCTCGTCCACTGTGAGGTGAAGAAGGATCCCCGCCACATGCTGCTGGGAATATGCTCTGCCCAAGCACATGAAGAGACAAAACCCTTCCTTAAAACCAGGAGAAAAAGAAACCTGCCCCCCACTCAAATGTTTTCATTTGGTCACAGCAATGAGAAAGCTAACAGATGCTGTGCAGTCCCATCATCCCCTGCCTCACCAGAGGCTGAAAGGGACGAGACAAGCCCCTCTAAGGGCTCTGGCCATGCAGAGTGTGAAGCCAGGATGCAGTGTCAGTGTGACCTGTACCCAGGGGTAGAGGTGGTGGCAACCGTCTCTGCAGCAGTAACAGCTGCTATGGTCCCAGGGGTGTGGCTTAGGGATGCACTGGGCTACCAGCTTCCCAGGTTCTGCCTGCTTGCTTTTCTTTCCTTCCTTCCTTCCCTTATTTATGTTTTTGTGTATATGTCTGTGCCTGTGTGTATTGTGTGTGATATATGTATGTTTTTGTATGGATGTGAACATGCGTATAGAGGCCAGAGGTCAACATTGGCTACCCTCCTCTATCACTGTCTATCTTTTGAGATAGGGTCTCTCTGAACCTTGGGCTCATCATCAATTCAGCCAGCTAAAGAACTCAAGGAATCTACCTATCTCTGCCCTCCCACTCAGTGCTGGAGTTACAGATGTATGGCACCATGCCCAGCTTTTACCTGGGTACCAGGGATCTGAACTTAGGTCCTGATTCTTGCACAGCAAGTACTCACCTCCTAGCCATCTCTCTAACCTCATCCTGTGTTTCCTTAGCCTGCCTTTCTGCTTCTGTGCTACATGGCATCCCCCCAACCCCATACATTCCTCTTCTGAGAGGGGTGGCTGAGTTGAAAGTCTGTTTACTGTTGAAAACTCTGGTGAATGTGAGGCCTTCAGATAAGCAGAGATATAGCCAGATGGGTAGCCAGCCTGGGAACCTTGGTGGTCACACGGGGAAGCCACAGAAGAGATGGGCCATGCAAGGGAAAGTCATGAAGAGAAAGGTCATAAGAAGGCAGAGGTCATGAAAAGCAGAGGTTATAGAAAGTAGAGGTCATGGAAGGGAGAGACCACTGAAGAGAGAGGCCCTGGAAGGAGGACGTCATGGAAGAGAGAAGTTATGGAATAGAATAGGTCCTTAAAGACAGAGGCCACAGGGAGGAGAGACACGCACTGAGGAGGAAGAGTGGATGGTGTCAGGTTAGCGGCAAGTCCATCAGGAGAGGGAGAAGACTCAGGTGTCACCTCTTGGTCACCATCACCATTTTTTTTTAAACATAGAGACTTGCTTTGTAGCTGTGGTGTTTTGAATAAGAATGGCCCTAGGGCTGGAGACATGGCTCAGTGGTTGAGAGCACTGGCTGCTCTTCCAGAGGACCTGGGTTCAACTCCCAGCACCCACATGGCAGCTCACAACTGTCTGTAACTCCAAGGTCTGACACTCTCACACAGACACACATGTAGGCAAAACACCAGTGCACATAAAATAAGAATAAAAAAATAAAATTATAAAAAAGAATGGCCCCCATAGGCTCATATATTTGAATGTTTAGTCACCAGAGAGTGGAACTGTTTGAAAGGATTAGAAGGATTAAGAGGTGTGGCCTTGTTGGAGGAAGATTGTCACTGGGGGTGGGCTTTGAGGTTTCAAAAGCCCAAGCTAGGTCCAGTCTCTCTCTTCCCTCACTTCTCTCTTTCTCTGTCTCTCTTCCTGCTGTGGGTAGGATGTAGAACTCTAAGCACTTCTCCAGCACGATGCCTGCCTGTGCCTCCATGCTCCCGGCCATGATGATAACGAACTAAAACTCTGAAACTGTAAGCCAGCCCCAATTAAATGCTTTCTTTTCTACGAGTTGCCTTGGTCATGGTGTCTCTTCACAGCAATAGAACACTGACTAAGACAGTAGGCCAGGTTGGCCTTGAATTTGTGATCCTCCTGAGTGCTGGCTTACCAAACCTGCCTCATTTATAACCCAGTCTTGATGTTGGCATGGGTAAAAGGATAGATGGCTGCTGGGGACACAGTATATAGGCGCTTTCCCACAGGGCTACCCTAACAGGAGCCCCCAAACGGGACACCTTCTGAATACCATCAGAGCCCCACTTCCTGTCCAACAAAGACATCCAGTAACTTGGATCATAGAGCTAGCGCAGCCTCGACCTTCGGGAGCTTCTCTCCGGGATACCCTCTACAGGACGAGGTCCCCCTACTCTAGAACTTAGCACTCACACTTTTGAAATTAGGAATTTCATCCATTTTATCAAGATCTTGAAATAGGGTAATGGAGTTATACCAATGAATAGCCCAGCACAACACGGGCAATGCAATAAAGGGGAAGTAATAAACGGCGGACTGCCAGTCCCTCCACACTGGCTTGGCTCATTTTAAGAAATAAAAGTAATTATCACCTGTGCAACCTGGCCAGCCCGCTCTGTACGTGGGGAAGAAAACAATTTCAGAACTTTATTTCCTATATTGAATGTCGATAATTGGATGTATTTATAAGTCTCGCTGGAAGAAAGCAGCTTGTGATTTCAAGATGAGAAAACAGTCTTCCAAAGACTGAAAAACAATATATTCCCCATTTTCACACACACAAAAAGAGCTTGTTTCTTCGAGGTGTTGAAGGGCTGCTGGAATGATTTGCTTTTCTGAAGTCACCGTTCCATTTCTCATCTTGAATTGCCTCGTAGACCCTGGCAAAGCACCCAGCAGGGACCACTTCATCTGACGCAGTGACGGGGGCTTCACGGGGAAGGCCCCTTGGCTGCTGCCTGCCTCTTTTCTGCAGGAAGATGGATGCCCAGATGAACCAGGCCAGCGAAAGAGGAACAGGGTGTGATGTAGGGCCTTCCTGGGGCTGATGGTGTGGTCCCAGAGAACACTGCAAGCCACTGGCCTTAGAAGTAGGAAAGCTAAGGTTGGCCCAGCCATTATCACAATGGGCAAGGACTAGGGCCTACTAGTACCACAACAGCCACCTAGGTGTGTGCTATGGTTTGAAGGAGAAATGTCCCCTACAGACCTGTGCCTGAACACTTGATCCCTGGCTGGTGGGAGACTGCCGAACCTTTGGACTGTGGCCTAGTTCACAGAAGCAGGTCTCTGGGAGGAAAACTTTGAAGGTGATAACTGCTTCTGGACTGATCCACTAAGATGTGAGAAACTGCTACCCCAGGCTCCTGCCACTGTGCATAGAGCTGCCCTGGGAGCCATGCACACTCCCTGCCATGGACTGTGGCTCCTCATTCTAGCTTTGTTTCTGATGCTGTGGCAGAAGGCCACGTAGGGGAGAAAAGGGCTTATTTCTGATCATGAATCCAGGCTGCAATCCATTGCTTTGGGGAAATCAAGGCAGGAATGTCACACAGCTTGGCCACATCGCATCCACAGTCAAGAGCAGAGAGACACGGATGCACGCATGCTCACTCGCTTGCTTGCAGTCAAGAGCAGAGAGACACGGATGCACGCATGCTCACTCGCTTGCTTGTGCTCAGTCCTCTATCTCAACTCCACATAGTTCAGGACCACCTGTCTAGGGATTGGAGCTGCCCACAGTAGGCTGGGCTTTCCCACATCAGTTCAGCCAATCCCTTCCCCCAGACATAATTCAATCTAAACAGTCCCTCCCTGAGACTCTCCGAGTGACCCTAGGTCATGTCAAGTTGACAACTCAAGTTAAACGTCACAGCCCCTGAAAGCACGGGCCCAAATGAAGTGTTTCTCCTTGTCAGGTTTGGGGGCATAGCGATGAGTAAGCTAACTAATATATCATGTCCTGACTGTCACATGCCTTCAAGTCCTGCCTGGGAGAGGTGAGGTTGGAATATACTCTCCTGTCCCTATCTGTCACACACACCCCATGCTGACATGAATTAACATGAGTCAGAGACCCAGTGGGCCAGCAGTGTCCATGGAGCTGTGGGGAGTGATGGTGAGTAGGGGTGAGTAGGGCAGGGTAAGTTGGTCCAACACAGTGCCACAGGAGAAGGAGGACCTTGCCCAGGATGGATCTCCTGCAGGTGTGTCTAAGACAGGGCACTTCTGGAGAAAAATATTACACTGGCAACTGAGCTAATAAAGCAGCCACCTGTAGGCCATTACAAGGCCAGACCTTGTCTCCGAGGACCCCATGACCTCAGACGTGATGCGGCACAGTGTGAGGTACGAGCGCTGCCTGGCACACTTCCTCAGCTGATTTACACACTCCCACGCTGAGTCTCTAAAATCAATCTTTCCCCAATTGCCTCCTGGCTCCCAGCAGCGTCCGGGTCTGTCCTGCATGAGTAACTCCAAAATGTTCTCCCACACCCTGAGTGAGCGGCTTCTCCTGGAGTCCCTGCCAGAGCCTCTGATGGGCAGGAGCAGGGGAGGGGAAGGCTCTGGCACAGCCTCTGATGGGGAGTTCTGAGGGTGGTGGAGCATGCTGGAATCCACCTGGAGAGCAGCAGGAGGAGCTGGGGAGGCTTGCAGGAAAGGCTCTTGAGCAAGCGTGGGCTGGAGCCTCTGGTGGGGAAGGGAGGGTCTGACATACAAAACTGTCAGAGCAGACCCTGCCTAGAGGCCCACTGTCCAGATGGGCCTGGGTGGGCAGGAGCCGTGGGCAGTACGTCCCTGTTACAACCACAGAAAGAGTGCTCCATTCCGCGGCTGGGTGTTCTCTGCCTCTCTTGTAAATATTTAGGATAATTACTTCTTTTACACATTAATAAGCATTAAGCTGGCAGCTGGCTTAATTTTGACATATTTTATGTCAAAAGAAGTGGGGTTGTGATTAGCTGGGGGCAGGTTTTCCTACTACAAACCAACACGAATAGCTTTCTGCTCATCCTTTGCTATTTTTGAAGTGTCCCTTAGTAGGGAGTCCAGACTCTTCAGCTGAAGATGGAGCTAATATGCGCATGCGTGTGTGTGTGTGTGTGTGTGTGTGTGTGTGTGTGCGCGCGCGTGTGTGTTTCCAAGTTCTCAAGAACATGTGAACCTGTGTGAGCTCAGGCATGTTACTTACCCTTCTGGGCCTCAGTCTCCTCTTCTGTAAAATGGCTCTAAGATAGTACCTATCTCACGGGGCTTTTGCGAGACCTCTGTGAGCAGTAACATCTGCAAAGAATTTGAACCGGTGCCTGTAAGTGCTTGGGACCTGCTGAGGGTAGGGAGAGCAATATCTGCCTTCAGATGTGGGACTCTACATCAGATGTAGTCCGTTCTCTTTAGTAGGACTCTGCCCTAGCACCTGTCCTGGCTCTGCAGACTTCCCTCTCCTCGCCCCCCAGCTTCTCTTCCTTCAGCTCCTCCATCCTGCACTTGAGGCTTGGACAAGATCTTAATAGATTTAACTCCCCAGTCTTATATTCAAGGCCCTGCAAGTCTCGTTTATCTCTCCGGCCACAGCCTCTCTCCCCATACTCCCTTTCTAGGATGCTGAAGGCTTCTGTTACTCCAGTTACCCCAGCTCTCTGCCATCCTTGACCTTCCTTCCCATGGTGTCTTTATTCCTGTATGTTTTTTTCCCCGAGGGTGGGGTGCCACAACATAAGGTCAGGGGCTGACCCAGAATCAAATCATCTCCTGTCTCAGACACTTCCTCCCACGAGGGTTGCTGCAAAGGTCCCTCCTGGCTCCTGGCTGGAACCTGAGATGTCCTGCACAGACCCTTAACCCCTCCAGGGCTCCGCCTCTTCTGGGTGTGCAGTCCGGAGCCGGAGGTGGGAGGGGCCTGCCGACCGGCCCCGCCCCCGTTCGCTTAAAGACCCGCCCCTGGTCCCGCCCCATCCTCCTCCTCAGGACCAGGGCAGGTTCAGCTGACGCCGCACTCCACGTGACGCTAGCGCCGAGTGAACATGGCGTCCACCGCACGGTGAGTCCCGAGTTTGTCCCTCGCTCCTGCCTGAGGGCGCCTAGAGGTGGCCTGCCTCGGTGTTCCGGGCTGGACAATTGGTGACAGGCCCCTGGGCTCTGACTGGGGTTGCTGTGTGGCCGCGGGTTGCGTGCTTCTTCTCGTGGGCACCGAAACCAAGCGCCTGGCGAGTGGTACCCGCAGCGTCCCTGCACGCTTGTGGCTGCCCACTGGCCCTTGGAGGCTGCCCTGGAGCCCAGCGTGTGGCGGCCTCACCGTCTGTGGCAGAGATAGGAGCTTGACAAACCTGTTCACTGCCACGCCCCTCCGATGGGGTGGGCTCCAGGTCCCCAGGCGCTTCCCCAAGAGTGAGGGAAGCTTTTGGAGTGGGCGTGGAATCCCGGTTTCTCAGACCAGCACGTCCCTGATTTCTTTCCTGGCCCAACCGTCAGCTCCTCTAAGACACTTTCCCCTAACTATATGATCAACTCTATGGTGCCTGGTTTTCTACGTGTCAGTTGTCTCCTATCTCTAATGCGGGCTTCATGTTGGGCCTCACTAGCCCAGTGCCTTGCTCGTTTTAGGTTGGCCTTAATTCTTCAGGATGAAAAAAAGGTCGGTGGTCCTGTTGGGAGGAAGTGTGGACAGATGGGCTCACTCAGTCTTGGGGACAGGGAGAGTAGGGTGCATCCCTGAGCTAGTAGGTGTGGTGACCGGTGACCTCTCCAGACTTTGTCCTGGGGGAGCAGGAAGGATTGTCATCTGGGATCTGCTTTTTAAATTTTTTTTACACAGGGTCTCACTCTGCAGCACAGGCTGACCTGGAACTCTTTTTGCTTTGCCCTTCAGAGTGCTGGCATGGCAAGCATGTAGCACTACACTGCTTGGATCTGTGTCTTCTTTTTCTTTTTTTGGTTTTTTGAGACAGGGTTTCTCTGTGTAGCCCTGGCTGCCTAGAACTCACTCTGTAGACCAGGCTGGCCTCGAACTCACAGAGATCCACCTGCCTCTGCCTCATGAGTGCTGGGATTAAAGGCGTGCGCCACCACTGCCTGGTGGGATCTGCTTCTTAAAGAGCCTGATAGCTTGAGCTGTGATTTCAGTGGGAGGGAGTGTGGACCCTAGTGGTACAGGGGTTAGGAAGGGTAGGGGTAGAAGAGGGCAACTCTCCACACACAGGGTTGGGAACTGAGATAAGTATGGGGAAACAAGTGGACCAAATGCATCTCTCTGTATGAGATGAGGAGATGGAAACACAGTGGCGTCTTCAATGGCTTCCAAGGACCCGAGCGCTTTGAATGCAGCAATCATTTAGTGGGTACCTGTTGTTTTCCAGGAATAACACTGGGCCGTTAAAGCTGATCGACATGTGGGGTTCTGTCGTCTAACTCTCTGCCTCTGATCTTGGTCTGCATCAATGAGAAGCATGGGCTCTAGGGCCATGGGGTGATCTTTGTGCTAGGTGGTCTTTGGGGTGAACTTTAAACAGTGAGACACATTCAGGGTGGAGAACTGTGCAAAGTCCTGGTAGGTGTCCAAGAGGCCGGGACCAGAACTTTGAGCCCAGCCTTTGACCTTCTGTTAAGCACAGTGAACAAGAAGTATGGACAGGTATCAGTCTGTGGGGTCTCATCTGCCCATCTGGGCTGGCCAGGTGGTCACAGGCATTTCAGCAGCTGCATTTGAGTTTGAGGTTTCAGGCTGGTTCAAGACTTGTTTCTTTCTGGAAAAATCCCAAGCTGGGATAGGAACTGGCCAGCTCTTCAAAGGAAGCCTCTTGTAATCGAGCTGATTCTCTGAGGTCATCACGTGAGATGATTGAAATGGTGACCCAGATCTTGGGGAGGAGTGTTTACCGGGAAACATAACAGATGTGGGGAGTGTCCACAGCTGGCCAGGGCCTCCTTGGGAAGAGCCATCTCAGGATGGTTGTAGGACTGTCCTGAGAAATGTTGAGGCTGAGTTGAGTCCAGTCACTTCCTTAAGGGGACACGGTGGGAGGATGTTCCTTAGAAAGATGGACTGTCTGCTGCTGCATTCACATGACAGGTCGGTATGTCAGTTGTCTCCCCTTTTTTTGGAAGTGCCAAGGTTGTAATCCAGGACTTGCTTGGGCCAGGCCTGGTGTTCTACCACTAAACTTTATTCCCAGCATTTTTTTTTTTAAATTTAGTTTTTTGAGATAGGGGCTTGCTCTGTGTAGGCCTTGAACTCACGATCATCTTGCATAAGCTTCCAGAGTACTGGGATTACAGGCTTATGCCACCATGCCTAGCTAAGAGTGTCAGATATAGTGCACCCCAACTCATAGCCATAGGCTTCCAATGAGTCAGAGTTGGCTTCCTGCCGAGTCCCAGTAAAGCCTGGGAACAGGAGGCTCATGAGAATCTCAGGTGTGCCCCGTATGAGTTGGGGAGCAGTAGAAGCCCTAAGTAGCATCCAGACTCAGTGAGAAACTCCCAGAATTTTGTGCACTGGTAGGAGGTAGCCATGCTTTCTCCTTGAGCCGTGCTCTGCGTTTTCTATGTACCTGTCTGCATTTGTTGCCCTGTGTTCTTGTTCTGAGGCCTGCTCACCTGCTGGCCCTGGGATACTCTTATCTTCTAACATGATTAAAAGATTGTTCACAGTCCTGCAGGTCCAGCCCAGATGGTTCCTCCCTCCACAAACAGGCCTCCCATTGAAAGGTTCCTGCTCAAAACTCCAGAGAGTCTCAGTTTGTGTTAGTGGCACACACACATCTTCACATCTGCTCATCATGAGTAGCTGTCTCAACTTTCTGTTATCGCTTTCCTGGCATCCTTGGGTCCCAGGACCAATTTGGTTTGTATCCCTGTGGCCATCAGCCCATGATTAGAGCTTAGTGAAATGGTCCCACGAGAAGGAAAGGAACATTTACCCTATGAATTATTCCCAAATCCTGTTATGTTTTCCTAGGAGACAGCAGTGACCAGGGAGAGGACTTGTGGGTAGGAAGGGGGACAGAATTCCAAAGTTTCTCATTTTTCATCTGAGTGGCACTCCAGGAGCCAGTGCACAGCCAGCAAAGGGCATCACACCAGCTGCCCTGGGTGTGTATGATGAGCTACTTCCCATGCTGGAGTAAGCATTCTAGACAGAAAACATTGGGAGGAATCAGGGTCTTGATCAAACGCTGTCACACCCTTCTGTGAACCCTTGTGCAAAGTCCTCATGCTGACGCTGCAAAGCTGGCAAGTCTGTGGAAGCCAGGCTGGCCCAGGTGCCCCTTGCCCTCTGGTTCTTCTCTAGGCCTGGTCCTCTCTATTCAACCCTCCCTTTTTGTCCTTACATGTATGTGCTTGTTCTCCAGTCCTCCTCAGTAGAGAGGGAAGTGGCTGTGGGGTGCCGGCCTTCTGCCTGAAGCCCCTCCAGTCAGGGATATCTTCCTGTAGTTAGGTAGCCAGTGGCTACTGGGCATCTCAAAGCCTGGCCATTCTTGTCTGCCTTGTCTTTCTCTGGGAACTTACCCGTGTGGCTCTCTCCAGAAGTGGCTTTCCATAGTAGCACAGGGATTGTGTTATAGTCTGTGCAATGGAGTATGTGGGTGTTAATGAAACCTGTATGCTTGTCTTCGTCTGTTTTCTGCTGCTATACTAACTACCTGAGGCTGGCACCTTATAAAGAAAATCATTGTATTTTGTCACAGCTTGAGAACCTCACCTGATGTTAGAACTTGATAACATCCAGTGGAAGGAATACATATGAAAGGGATGAGTAGCTTGTGTGTAAAAGAGAGGTCCTGTGGCAAGACAGCTAGCTGAGCTCACTTTGTGACAACTCACTGTCTCAATAACTGTAACAGTCCCATGAGACCTAACTCATTCCCTTGAGAATTAATCAATTAATGAATAAGCATGAATTCCTAGTCTTCTCCCAGAAAGCTCCAGACCTTTTAAAGGTCCATGGCACTGTTACACTGGAGACCAAGTCTCTGCATGAGGACCTTAGAGACAGACCAAAGCAACACCCTCCTGTAATGCCATTTATTAATTAGCCAGATATATGCAAAGGATCTTAGTTATGTTGCCCAGGCTGGCCTCTTGAGTTTCGATCCTCTTGCCTCAGCCTCCCAAGTGCTAGGATGCTACCATGCCCAGCTTGGTGTAGTGTTTTAAAAATACATGAAATAAGTAAAAGATTACAAGGAAAACCAGTTCGTGGAAATGCAGCTATCAAAATGTTAAATGAATTTGTGATATGGTTCTGTGTGTTTATTAATTTTTTTTTATTTTTGCTTTAGCTGCTGTTCATTGGCATTCAGGTGGGCACTATAGCAACAGGTCTGGAGATGCTGCAGCAGTAGACTGGAAGGTGCGGAGTGGAGTGTGTGTGTCCGCAGTAACAGCTGAGGGGTGCACAAGGAGGGCGGGGAGAAGGCCAAAACTGTTGGGGAAGCAAGTCAGGGCCAGGGCCAGAGGTTATCTACACAGGAACCTGGGCCCCGTGCCCTCAGCCCCTACTGCACTTGCGGTCTCCTGACTCCAGGCCAAGGCTGGGAGTTCTCTGGGCAACTTCCTACAGGAGCAAAGTGCGCAGAGATGTCGCTGCCCTTTTGTGATAAAGTCAGAAGGTTTCCAGTTCTGCTCTATGCGTTTATGTTATACATTAGCTAACAAGAGCCTGGAGCAGGTCTAACAAGCACCTTGGTTTTGAAGCCGTGATAAATAAGGGTGGTATTTTGAGAAAGTGTTGCAGCAGTGGAGTGAAGTGATAGTCCCTGTGAGTTCTGCGGGTGACAGAGTCCCAGGTATCGCTGATACGCAGTGGTTAGTTGCTTATACCAGTAATTGAATAAAATGTAAGTTTGAATGGTAAGTTAGAGAGAACAAAGGAGTGAATTTTCTTAATATTCTATGCATGGCTCTCTGTGGACCTAGAAACCTACAGGTGGCCATTGACGGCAAAGGACAGGATGATTGTGCTGGCTAGTTTGATCTCAACTTGACACAAGTTAAAAGTTGTTTTGGAAGAGGGAACCTCAGTAGAGGAAATGTCCCCACCAGATTTGCCTGTAGGCAAGCCCATGGTCCATTTCTTGATTGATGATTGATGGGGAGGGCCCAGCTCACTGTGTATGGTGCCACCCCTGGGCTGATGGTCCTGGGTTTTGTAAGAAAGCAGGCTGAGCAAGCCATGGGGAGCAACCTGTAAGCAGCACTCCTCCGTGGCTTCTGCATTGGCTCCTGCCTCCAGGTTCCTGCCCTGACCTCTTTAGATGATGGACTGTGATGTGGAGGGAGGTGGAAGTGAATGAGCCCTCTCCTCCCCAAGTTGCTTATGGTCATGGTGTTTCTACAGCAACAGAGACCCTGAGCCATCGGCACAGGAAGTTTGGACAAGGATGGGCTGCAGGGGCTGTGGCACTGCAGCCTCCTTGGAGGCTGGCTCTGTTATTAGTCAGTCTGTCATTGGCCCTGGGCTGCTTCCTAGGCCTTGGTGGTTGGCCTAAGAAGGTCTGTTCTGTGGATGTCTTTGAGCCCTGAGCTGGTCCACCAGCCACTTTCATTCTCAAACATATCTGTGCCCTGGCTGCATGCAGTAGATTGCTTGTGCTTTTTCAATTCCAAGGGCCAATTACCAACCAACCAACCAACCAACCAACCAACCAACCTTCTTCAGAAACCAGTTGGACAGCCAAGCCTAGAGGCACTGGCCTGAAATCAGCTACTTAGGAGTCTGAGGTAGGTAGGAGCAAATTCAAGACCTGCTTGGCTGACAGAGCAAGTTCAAGGCCAGCCTGTCTCAAAATAAAACGTTAAAAAAGGGGGTTGGCTGGGGAAGTACTTGCCTAAGATGTCCCCACGTTACAAAAGAAGCCAATTGGGGATGTTTTATTGGTGCTGCATTAGATGACTTTACAGGGAGAAGTCACTCTTGTCTGGCCCTGGCTGTCGCTCCAAGGGTTTGCTATCATCATAACCTTTGATCCTGAGGTGATCCTGAGGGTGTCCTGGAGTGCTTAGTGATTGCAGCACATGGCCTTGCCTGGTGGCTTAGGCTGAGCCCAGGATAAGGTGGATGGTGTTGTGACTGAGCCCTGTGGAGGGAGGGCTAAGTGCGGTCATCCCTCAGGATCCCAGGGGCTTGTCCCAGGCATCCCCTCAGACACCAGAATGTCCAGATGCTCAAGTCCCTTATATGAAACAGGCAGTAGGCCCAAGTCTGGCTGTCCAAAGGGATCTTAGGCCTTTGAGACTTAAGGAGCTGAGTCACAAGGAGGGGAGCTGGGGGAGGCGAGGAAGCTAGGTGAGCATTTTTAGCCAGTGGTGCTGTGGGAGGGGTGACTTGGTGTGAGCCCATCCGTAGCAGGGGTCCCCATGCATTTGCTCATGAGGACCCTGTAAAGATGAGCTTCCCTTCTCCGCTTGTGATGGGTGTTACTGAATGGGTGGGAAGGGTGTGGGAGTCCCTGGAGTGTGGGTGGGTGCTGGAGGGTGCACTTTCAGTTCCTGTCAGCCAGGCCACTTGGGAGCCATGCTTAAAAGCCGGTACCAGGATCCTCCTGCCCTTTCATCCTTGTGGCTGAGAATGGCAGACATCAGCCCTGGCTTTGTGGAAGCCCTGGCTACTCACTGTCCTAGGAGGAAGGAAGGGCAGGTGCCGGGGGTAGGAGCGAGTGTCTACAGCATGGGCATGTGTGGATGTTCCCCACTCCTCCACCCTTCCTGCCTCCTAGTTGGAGCTGATTCGGCACCCGCTAATCTGCACAGTTGGGGTGTGGACCCCGAAAATTAATGGTAACAGTGGCACACGCAGCAGATATTTATCAAGCACTTGCTGTGTGTCAGGCAGGGTGCTAGGCACAGGACACGGGGACTTAGACGGAGTTCGGTCTGTCTCACGGAGGACCTGTTTCAGCTAGAGATCTGGTCTGTCTCATCAGTTGGGGACTGGTTGATGCTGGCAGTTCGCTACAGGGGTGGTTTTACAGAACTGCAGGGACATGGAAAGGACTGGCTCAGGCCATTTAGTTTTATGGCCCGCCAGGAAAGGCATCAAGGGAGCAGGTTCTCTATACCCACTGTTTTACTCCTCCCCTCCTCCACCTCTCATGCTTTCCTAGGCTCAGCCCGTCTGGAATCCAAAGGCAGGGCCCAGGCCCACGGACTCACCAAACTCACTCTATAGGTTCGAGACACTGTGGGTGGGGTTGGATCTGGAGGGCAAGTGGGGAGACTGGCCTAGTGCTATGTGGGGCACGTGGCAGTGGTTGGACAGGAGAAATGAGTTCAAGAGGGAAGGTTTACAAGGTGGCCCGGGGCCAAGATGTGTAGGAAGTGTGTGTAAGGCGCACACCACTGCCGTGTGAGGGGCGGTCTGAACTCTTCCACGGCCCCCCAGCTGGCCACTTCAGGGGTTCCCTCTTGCACGTCTTGCTCTTGTCTGAGTTCCGGCTGCCTGGCTTGGTCTGCCTGCCTGCCTCCCTGAGTTCATTCGTTTACCAGGCGTCGACACCAGCTCTGCCTTTGTCTTGGCGTTTCACACGTTTCCTGGAGAGACAGCAACTCAGGAAGCCTGTGCTGTGCACATAGGAAGAGGCTGCTACAGGGTGGGAAGCTCAGACCAAGAACACAGTGGAGAGTTCCTTAACGTTGTCCAGGTGCGAGGTGGACCTGGGACTTCCTTCCTTCACAGGGAGGAAGTCCTCTAGTTTCTCAGTATACGTGGGTGGTGGAGCAGAGGTGGAATGAGAAGGCAGGAGGAGGCAAGGTTCAGGTCTTTATTGTGCTCACCAAGTTTGAGGTGAGAGAGACGTCAGAGGGCCAGGGGCCTCTCCATCTGGAGGGACGTCATTGGCCTGTGGCAGTAGATGGCAATTAAAACTGAAGCCCTGAGTAGACCCAGCTGTGCCCAGTGGAGGGACAAGTATGGACCTAGCCCTGGGGTTCCAGTAGGAGGTTGGGGGAAACTGAGTGAGGATGGAGGAGCTGTACCAGTTGGAGTTCTACTTGTCTACCTGTGTCATGGCTACAGAAAGTCCCCATGAAGACTAGATTGGGACCTGCTGCAGATTCAGGAATGTAGGGTCATTGTGGTCAGATAGATTGTGTTTGCTTAGGGGAGCAATGTGTAGGCCTCATGGGGTGAACTAGAGAGCATGGCTTGTCATGAGAGCCGGAGGCAAAGTGGAGGAAGAAATGGATTGCTGAGAGCAATGAGAAGTATTTTTTTCTGTTTCTGGGGTCGGGTTATTGCATATCTGAATGTTGAAGGTGCCCCAGTGGGGGAGAAACACAGTGCAGAAGCAACCTGTGACTAGGTATGGGGAGGGGCAGGCTGTGCACAAGTCACAGGTGTGAAATCTAGGGAGGCACATCTCCCAGTGATGCCAGGCCTGGCCCTTCCCAGCCCCTGTAGACTTTTCCAGAACACCAGCTTTGCTCTCCTGGAGGTCCACACTCTAGCTGCTGGTCACAGGGGCATGGTGCTGTGGGGGTGCACTGTATGTGTATACTGAGGGGTTGGGCATTGTTGGGTATGGGAACTACCAACATAGGCTTAAGGCTGGCAACATATGTGAGTGACATTCTAGCCCCTGCAGAGGCTTTCCCTCACACGCCTTGCCCACCTACCAGCTGAGAAGGTACAGCCAGGGTAAGCCAGGCACCTAGGAGCAGAAGGATAGACTGTGATGGACAAGCCTCTATAGCCTTGGTTGGCTCTGTGAAGGACCGTCTCTGGGACCCAACAGGTTAAGTTCAGGCTGGCTTACCACAAGTTGATGGAAGTGCCCCCCCATCTCGCCCCCCCCATCTCCCCCCCCCCCCCCCCGCAGGCCCAGACCACGGGTGATAGACCACAGGGAGGTGCTAACCGGCCTGTGCTGTATCTGCTCCTGTCTCTGCAGTCCTTCGTTTTCCCTGGGGAATGAGACCCTCAAGGTGCCGCTGGCACTATTCGCCCTGAACAGGCAGCGTCTGTGTGAGAGGCTGAGGAAGAATGCAGCTGTACAGGCCGGCTCTGCTGTTGTGTTGCAGGGAGGGGAAGAGATGCAACGTTACTGCACCGATACCTCCATCATCTTCCGCCAGGTGAGCGAGCGTTCGTTCACCCATTCTTACGGGTTCCGAGGGGCCCTGGAGGCAGTGTGGGAGCAGGAATCCCACGTCTCAGGTCAGCATCTCCAGCCTCACCTGTTGGGAAGAGCTGTCAAGGCATAGAAAGATATCCTTGGGGGAGCAAGCAGGCTAGGCTTCGTGGGGGAGCTGGTGTGAATCTGGATAAGCAAGAGCACAGTGTGCACAGGAGTGTGTAAAACAGCGTGGCCTGGGCCACTGGCTACGGTTTGGGGGCAGCAGAAAGTCAAGCTACAGATGAGGGGTTGAGTTCCTGGGACTGGGTGCTGGCAGGGAGGAAAGCTGCGAAGATTGTGTGATCTGCCTGTTGGAGGCCCCAGCCTTCATCTGAGTTGGCCAGTGCTCACTCTTGGCACCCTAAGTGGACTGTGCACCCCCATATGTGTGTCAGGGGCTCTACGAAGTTCTGGAACTCTGGTGTACAGCCTAGATATCCTGACATAGCTGAGAATACTCCAGCAATAGCAACACTTGCCCAGGAAGCTAGGTTGACCCAGAGTTGGGCATACTCTGACTGATTCTAGCATCATGCCCACTTTACAGAGGAGGAGACTGAGGCCTGGGGAAAATAACTTGCCAACAGGTAGACCTAGAATTAGAATCCTATCTTCTAGCTGGGCCTGATGATGCAGGTCTGTAATCCCAGCACTCAAGAGGCTTAATTAGTTAGATCACTAGTTCAAAGCTAGCCTGGAAAACTTACAGAGACCCTACCTCAAAATAAAAAAGAGAACTGAGGATGTTGTTCAGTGGTAGAGCCCCTGCCTAGAATCCCCCAGTGAGGGGCTGGGGGTGTGACTCAGTGGTAGAGCCCCTGCCTAGAATCCCCCAGTGAGGGGCTGGGGTGTGGCTCAGTGGTAGTGCCCTGCCTAGAATCCCCCAGTGAGGGGCTGGGATGTGGCTCAGTGGTAGAGCCCCTGCCTAGAATCCCCCAGTGAGGGGCTGGGGTGTGGCTCAGTGGTAGAGCCCCTGCCTAGAATCCCCCAGTGAGGGGCTGGGGCGTGGCTCAGTGGTAGAGCCCCTGCCTAGAATCCACCAGTGAGGGGCTGGGGCGTGGCTCAGTGGTAGAGCCCCTGCCTAGAATCCCCCAGTGAGGGGCTGGGGTGTGGCTCAGTGGTAGAGCCCCTGCCTAGCATGCAGTAGGCTCTAGCTTCAATCTCTGATACCACCACATGTGTTTGTATGTGTGTATGTATACATATGTACACACACACATACACACACACACACACACACACACACACACACAAAACCATGGCTATGGTTATTTTCTCTCTCAGCTTCCAGACTCAGAACTGTGGCCAGAACCTTTCTGGGAGTGGGAGGTGGGGGCACAGCGGGATGTGAAGGGGCAGGTGGTGCAGAAGGGAAGGAGCATGGTCTGGCCTCTGGGCTGGAGCGCATCCACTGCAGCAGGACAAAAAAGGGCTATGATCCTCTTGCTCACCACCTCATTGTCCTCACAGCCACAGGCCTGCTGTCCCCAGCTGCCAGTGTCATGGAGGTCTCAAGACTTGGCCTCATAGTCTTGAAGCTTCTAGAGATTTATATATTTGTAGTTTAAAAATTCACTTTCCTAAATTCAGCTGTGGGCTTCCTGGTGGATCTCATTCTGGATTCATCTGAGAAGGGTCCCTCCCCAACTTTATACCTTGGTGACACCAGCTCAGTGCTTACTGCTAAGCGTGTGTGTGTGTGTGTGTGTGTGTGTGTGTGTGTGTGTGTCCATCCGTCCGTCCATTTGGGTGCAGATATTCTCTGTGGGTTTCTGAATTGAGCTTGTGCTTGGTGCTGTTGACTGCTGGTTGTCATGGGCCCAGGAAGTGACCTGCAGATGCATGGCTGGGGCAGTGGCTCAGTGGATAAAAGTGCTTGCTGACAAGCCCAACAACTTGAGTTCGATCCCCAGGACCCACACAGTAGAAAGGAAGAACCAGTTCCTGCAGGTTGTCCTCTTATTGCATATGTATGCTGTGGTACACACAGATGTAATATACACAATAAATAAGTTAATTAATTAATGTGATTTTTAAGAAAGAGGGTAGACGGCAGGGTCACAGGGGCCCCTGTCTGCTCTTGACAGACCGTAGCATGGCAGGATGGACAGCTGGCAGGTGGACCGGGAACCAGGGCTGTGGCCGTTTCCTAAGGGGAGGCCTGAGCCTCTGCCCCCCTCCTTCCTGTACCTCATGCTCTGGTCACAGGGTAATGAGACCCCTTGCTCCCTCCACAGGAGTCCTTCTTTCACTGGGCCTTCGGCGTCATCGAGTCCGGCTGCTACGGTGTCATTGATGTGGACACGGGAAAGTCAACCCTGTTTGTACCCAGGCTGCCTCCTAGCTACGCCACCTGGATGGGAAAGTAAGGAGTGGTCCCTGCCTTGGTACCTTGGTACCAGGCCTCCTGGGGATGACGATAGGGTGGGGACGGGGAGGGGGTTTAGTAGTCGGGCCCTTTGCTGGCAAGCTCTGTTTCACAGCCCTGAACCTCAGTTGGGAAGAGGGGTCAGATGAAAGCTCTGGGGTGGAGGCAAGGTTTACTGAAAGCCCAGATTCCCTGCATACTAAAATGCGGCTTTTGCACCAGTAGGTGGTCGCTTCTGCATGGGCTTGATGGGGCAGTGTGTGCTGTCTAGGCCCCCTTTCTGAGCCTCATTACCCATGTCCAGGGGATTATTAATGCCTACCTCTGGCCACAGATGGTCTGTCCTTCATTAACCTCTCTGGGAGAGATGGCGGAGGAATAGGGCTGTGCCATGTGAGGAGTTTGGGGCCAGAGGCCAGGCTAAGCTCCTTGGGAGAGACTGTCCCACTTCCACCTTCCAAGACACCTGGCAGCTCCTCCCTGCTCACAGCACTGATGCAGATGCTGTGTAACCAGGGACGTTTGAAGTGATCAGGAAGTCTTGTCTTCCAGTCTGTCATTTCTGCCTGGTGAGTGATTATTCCAGCTAATGTGTAAATTGCAGCCTTTGCTACCTGGTGCCCCACGTGCTCCTTACCAGGTGGGCCGGAGTCTGTGGCTGGTTTGAGTGACATGGCACCTGGCTGCCACAGGGACTCTGAGCTCTTTGCAGAGGGCAGGGCCCCTAAAGGGCTGTCCTCCAAACTCCCTCTGCTCTGCGTGCCGACTCCTGCTCCAGGCGGACTGCACAGCGTCCATTGCTGGCCCTTGCATGTTGCTCTCCTGCTGTCTTGGGGGAGGGCGTCCAACTCCACAAATTGGCATCAGTTCTGCTTTTAGGCCGCTTGGCGGCATGCCAGGCTGGCCCTGGGCCATCAGCTTTGCTGTGAGGATGCAGCTGAGGCCGAGTTGGCAGCAGGAGAGAAAACGGGCTCTGGTTCTCCTGTGAGCTTTTCTTGGCTTGACCCTTGAGAGGGACCCAGGAAGGGTGGGGAGTGGACATGTCTTGTCTAGCTGCCTTTGGGATAGACAACAGGGAGAGGTCATGCCTAATACCTCCCTAGCTTATGGTCCATCTGCAGCCAAATCCTTACCACTTCCCTGCCATAAAGAGGAAACAAGTCCAGTGTGCTGGAAAGACCTGTGTCAGCACCGTGGTCTGTTCTTGTGGGAGCTGTGATTGGAAGTAAGGCTTGCCTGTGGTCTGTCATGGGCTTCACATGGTGGCCGTGAAGTACCAGGAGGTGAGGCTGACCGCCGCTCTAATCCCGTCCTAGGAAACAGCACCATTACAATACAGTGCCGTGTTGTTGGGTTGGTTACACCGGAGGTGACGACATGAGGTGATGGTGTTGCCAGGAGTGCAGTCTCTGAATGCCTGACCTGGAAGTCACTGGACAGTCCCAGGCTGGCTTTGAGCTTGTGACCTGCCTGTCCAGAAAGGTGAAATCTGTTTCACCCCTGCTTGACCCTGGTTAGGACCATGATGGCAGGACATTGGCTGTGTGACTTCCGAGGCTAGACCATGAAGTGCCCTGGGGCTTCCCCCAGTTCTCTCCACTGGGACATTCTCCTCCAGCTCTGCCCTATCATGAGGAAGCCCAGACTCACCGGGGTGGAGAGCCTGCAGCTGGTGCTGCACCAGCCGTGAGCATGGATGAGCCTTCACATGAAGCAAGCTTCCGCTGAGGTCACAGATGCCATGGAGCAGAGGTTAGCCCCGCTGCCTGGGCTCTGTCTCACTTCCTGACCTGGAGAGTCCACACGTTAATGACCTTGCTCATTCCAACAAAATATCTCACAGGAGCAACTTGAGGGAGAAAAGATGTGTTTTGGTTTAGTGTTTCAGAAGGCCCAGCTCATCCCGGTGGGGAGGTCACATCAGCAGGAGTGTGAGATCACATCATGGCAGCCGTGGAAGCGGAGAACAGGACCACACTGGTGGCCAGGCTCTAACTCTCAATGCTTGCCCCCAGTGACCCAGCTAATAAAAGCTCTGCACCCTTCCAGAGAAGCACCCAGCTGGGGATCAGATATTCAAACAGATGAGCCTATGGGGCACGCTGCAGGTTCAGACCCTAGCAAGGATAAACCGTTTTCCGTTCCACTCAGTTTTAGGGTGGGTCGGGTATCACTCAACTGTAGTGTATAAGTCAGGCTTTCACTGCTATGACAGCGTACCCGAGGGAAACAAACGAACAGGGGAAAGGTTAACTTTGGATCATGATTTCAGAGGTTTCGTTCTGTGGTCTGCAGGCTCCATCGCTGTGTCTGACATAAGGCAGACTAGTACAGCCGCGTGAGCTTGTCACGCAGCTACCCCCTCATGGGAGTTAGAAAGCAAGGGGTAGGGGAAGACAGACAGACAGACAGACTAGGGTTCTAAAACACTCTTTTAAGGATATGCCTCCCAGTGCCTTACTTACTCCAATTAGGGTCTGTCCCCTAAAAGCCCCTCCTGAGCATTACCTCACAGGGGAGCAAGCCTTCAACATGACACTTCTCATCCACACCATAACATCTGTAACTGGACCAGCCTGGAGGGAGGTGTAGGTCTCGTCTCTGTACGATGCTCCCCAAATCCTTCCTTGAACGCTAAGCCGTCCTCCTGAACAGAACCATAACTGTCCTTTCAACATCCCCTTGGTCCTACTTCCTGGCTCAAGCTGAGCTAGCCGAGATGTCGCGTTGCTTAGAGAGTCAGCTCAGAGGTTGGCAGATCCTGTCATCTGTGAGCTGTGGGGGTGGACAGTGGGGGTCCAGGAGGGTCTGTTGGCCCTCAGTTGGCCCCAGCCGGAGTTTCTGTCTGGAGAGGTGGAAGGACATTGAGTGGGCCTCCTCTGCTGTCTCTTCTCTTTCCCTCCTGCCCCCTTCTTTCTTTCTTGAGATAGACTGTCACTATGTAGCCTAGGCTGGCTCAGACTCAGATCCACCTGCCTCCTCCCCAGTGCTGGGATTACAGGTGACCACCACCATGCCCTGCCAAAAGAGTGGGTGCATGTGTGCATGTGGGTTGTTGGGGATTGACTCTAGGGCCTTGCACATGCTAGGCAAGCACTCTACCAGCTGAGCTTCTCTGTGGCGGATAACCTCAGAGGATGCGCTGGGGCTGCCCCAGCTCACACATAGGAGCAGTCTCCAGGCTCAGACACCTGCTCTGAGTTGCAGAGTGCTGCTTTCCTCTTTGACAACTTAATGACATGTTGACGTGGTTGCTGACTTCTGCTCTGCACGCACCGTGTTGTGCCACCAGCGGAGTAAAAGCTGCGTACCTAGACATTTCCTTCTAAAGGAGAGCGGGCTCTAGCAAGAAAGGAAGGGTGCTGCCTGTGAGCTGCAGGCAGGCATCTTCTCTGGCTGGTGGAGTGGAGGGCTGGTCTTGCCCGAGGGACTCTACCCCAGTTGCTGAACCTGTGTGAACTCCCCGTGTCTCTTACACTTACATCTTGGGAGCTAAATAGCCCTTGTCTGAAGGGTTTAAAGCCCGGGATCCGATTGGTCCAGTATCAGCTGTTAGCAGTCTGCTTGCTGGGCAGATAGTCTTCAAGAACATAGGAATTACAGTCTGCACCTTGGCGCAGCTGAGTCTCGGAGACTGTTCAAAGCTCTCCTTTAGTCTGTCCTGCTTTGCTGAGGCAGCTCATTGTCTAGTGCAGAATAGAGCCTTGAGTAGCCTTGGGGGTAGAAGCGGGTCTGCAGGATTGGTTCCCCTGGTGAACAAGGCTGTGTGTGCTGTGCAGGCTAGACGCGGGAGCTGTGGTCCCAAGGGAGATTGTGACGTTTCTTTTCTCTTGTAGCCCTGGCTCCCTCAGCAGACCTTTCCTGTCTGTGCTCTGGGGTGACCTGAGTGTTTGGGAGGGAAGGGCTGGTTGTAATGGGCAGGTGACAAAGGGGCTGGTTGTCTGGGCTGGAGCTGGGAAGCAGCCAGATCTGATGTGCGCGGCTGCTTCCAGACGCTCTCGTAATCGATAGGGCACCGGGAGCAAGGCTGGTGGGATTACCTGGCCTTTGCAATCAAAACCCACCAGACTGAACATTTGACCTTAAGCTCCTCAGCTTCCTTTGGAGTCTCTATCTGATGGCTTTTGAAAATCCATCTGGCAGATACTACAATCCAAAGTCACTCAGGGAACCAGCGGATGTTCCGCTGTAGGATCCACGGCTTCTGTGGGTGCAGGTGTCGGGATTGCAGGTGCTGGGGGAGGGGATTGGAAGCCTGTGCCTCACCCCACACCCTCACTGAAGCAGCAGGGTGGGAACCCTTGATGTGTTTTTGTAGGCGTCTATCCAAAAGAGGATTAGCTGACAGTAACTTTGGCCTGGGGTGTCTAGGCTCTTCTAAGCAAACTGGAAGCTCCCTCTGTGACACACCACACCAAGTAGCTTCAGGACCCATGGGAAGTGAGCAGCTCTGGGTAGGGATGGGGGATCTCTACAGTCGTGCCTATCCCTGACCAAGCTGAAAGGAGAGAGAGTGTGCCTGGCCTACGTTTGCAGGGAGGTGGTGATCAGCTTTTCGAGGGCCTGTCTGGGCCTCAGGCTGTCCAGGAACAGGCTACTGTGAGCTCTCCAGGGCTGAGTACCAGAGGCCCTGTACACAGCTCCTTTTGATAGTAGAACCCATGTGGGCCTGTGTGTGTGTGTTTGTGTGGGATGTGGGATGTGGGATGTGATGTGTTGTGATTTGTAGTGGGATGCATATAGGGTGACTTTTGTTGTTTGAGACAGGGTCTTGCTATGTAATTCAGGCTGACCTTGAATTCAAGATCTTCCTATCTCAGCTTCCTGAATCATAGGCATGTGCCATCACACTTGGCTTGTATGTGGGCTGTTTGTGGCCTGTGGGATGTGGTGTGTGGACGGTGGTCTCAATTTTTTATGGCACTAGCCCCCCACTTACACACTTTGAGTCAAAGGACCACAGCTTCCTGATCCTCTCTGGGCCATACTCTGGCTCCTGCTGTTATCAGGAGGAGGGATGGGCTCTGTGATGGAGACAGTCCTTGAGAAAAGGCTAATAGGTTCTTCTTGGCTCTTCCTGAGCACCTGCCCCTGACCCCCAGCACCCAGGGATTAGCCAGAGTCCCTAGCTTTCGTGGCTGCCCTCCTCGTGGGTAGCTCTGTCTCCATCACGTCTCCTTACAGTGTAGTCGCCCTCTGCCTGGCGGATAACCTCAGAGGATGCGCTGGGGCTGCCCCAGCTCACACATAGGAGCAGTCTCCAGGCTCAGACACCTGTTCTGAGTTGCAGAGTGCTGCTTTCCTCTTTGACAACTTAATGACATGTTGACATGGTTGCTGACTTCTGCTCTGCACGCACCGTGTTGTGCCACCAGCGGAGTAAAAGGCAGCGGCATTGTTTGGAGCTGAAGGCAGGCGCCAGGCGCCAGAAACTGATGGTGACTGCTGTCATTTGGCCTTATTACTTATTCATTAACTTTGTGCAGGTGGTCAGCTAGCCAGTAAGGCCTGCTCTTTAAAATTTCATTTTCTGGAGGGTTCCATCATGTCTCCATCATGTGGCATTTGTTTAATGGTTCTATCTCACCTGAGGCCTCACACAGGCTTTGGGGCTCATGGCACTGCGACCAGGCGTCATCTGCTCTGACTCTGGGCTTGTGCCTGGGCCCAGTTGCAGGCAGAGCAGACCTGCATGGGCCTGAGTGCCTGAGCACAAATCCTCTCTCCAGGGTGGGTGTCCTGTCTAGTGAGGGACTTCTGTCTTCTGCCAGAACTGCACTGTGCACTTGATAGAAGAGTGTCTGAGTGTGTTCAGCTCCTCCCCACATGCCGGCCGGGACTGGGCGTAGACCCTCAAAGAAGCCTCCTTGTGTCCTGGCCAGCACAACCCTCAGAGCACTCAGAGATTCCCAGTGACCTTCCCAGCCAATGTCTCTTCCCATGTCACAACCCCACCAGTCCTGGCTGCCAGGTGTTCTGTGCCTGGTTTGATCATGCAGCCTGGCACACATATCCCTTCAGGTAACATTTAAATGATTTTTACTGTAATTAACCCACAAACATGAAAAAGCAAGAACTGTTCAAGCTTAATTATCTCTGCCCTTTATAAGAAGAATGTAATGTGCTGAGTCCCAGACAAAAGGCTCACAGCACTTCATAATTTCTGTTGGCGGTTAGTCCTGGCAAGCCTTGATGCACGGGAGGTGCTTGTGGCTCTCGAGACCCAGTCTGTACTCAGCCTAGACTGTGGCGTCTGCCTCTGTAAGGAGAGCAAGTACTGGGCAGCGGGCACTTGGTGGGACTGGTACCTGTGCCCACTTCTTCCTGTTGGGGCTCTTCTAGGGGTCAGCCGCCCTTTGCTCACCTGGCCATCCACAGACAGCGGAATGGCTTGTGGCCACTGTTGTGGCTTGAATGTGAATTGTCCCCGTAAGGGCATGTATTGGATCCTTGGTTCCTACCTGGTGGTGCTGTTTTGAAAAGTTTTAGAAACTTTAGGAAGGAAGACTTTGGAAGAAGTAGGTCACTGGGGATGTGTCCTTGGCGGGGGGCGGGGAGAAGCACCTCTGTCTCTGCTGTCAGCTTCCTGTCCACTACAAAGGGACCAGCCTTTGCTGTACATGCCCTCCACCATAGTGGTCTGCCTCCCTGTTAACTCAGAATCAGTGGAGCCAAGCAACCACAGACCGAGCCCCCTGCAACAAAAAGACCTGAGCCCAAGTCAGTAACTCTTCTCTTAGGCTGTTCTGTAAGGCATTTCATCACAGCCGTGTAGAAGGGATTTTATAACCACCGTGTGGGGTTTGTGGGTGAGTCCCCAGCAGTGAGGACACCCCCTAATCACAGCCCGCTACGTTCACCTCCTCTTGCTGCCACTTCCTTGACTAGGGCCTTACTGCTGCAGACTTTACCAGGCTTCTCTGGTGTGGCAAGCCTCTGATGAACCCTAACTTGTAAGACTCCCCGGGAGGGAAGGACAGGGAGATGTTTCCTGGTGGCTTCCCTCTAAAGGACATTTTTTGGAGGGAGGCTTCAGGTGCCCTATGGCAGTGGACATGAAAAGGTTAGGCCGCCATATTAGCTGCTGGCCTGAGCCTCTGCACAGAGCCCTGGAGGCTGAGTCAGATCTTTGTGCTTCTGAATCTGTAGGGAGTCTCCTTTTCATGCCTGTCACCACTGGAGATGACACAGTGACTGGGATTGGAGGTAGGGCTGGGCTGAGCGGCACAGCTGGAGAGGGAATGAAGAGCTGTTTTGCTGGTGGCCCTGCTGCTTGCTTTTCCAGCCTGCAGCTGGGACTCCCAGAACCCAGGTGAAGTGACATGTCCTGCCTCAGCTCTTGAGGCCATTTGCTAATGGAGGTGTCAGGTCTTGGCCAGTTAACTGGTGAGTCCTGTCTCATGGCCGAATTGTGCACAATTAATTAATGGCAAGAGCTTGATGCCCAGGGAGTTTTTCAGAGGCCAAAGGAGAGAAAAGAAAAGAAAGGAAGGAAGGAAGGAAGGAAGGAAGGAAGGAAGGAAGGAAGGAAGGAAGGAAGACAGACAGAAAGAAAAAGCAGAGGGCGTTCTGTGAGATCGCAGTGATCCTCAGCCTGAGGTGGGCTTTCTACCTGGGCTGTGAGCCCCTCACTGCTGCTTCCACTGCCCTCCGGGTGCCCTGGTCCTGAAGTCTGCACCTCTGACAGCCAGTTTTGTTTGTTTGCGGGGAAAGAGATTGATAGTGGACCAGAGAGAACCATGAACTCCTGGTTCCCAGGCAGTGCTGCATTGTGGCTTATAAACTGTGGAGACCTGAGGGTCTGTCTCCTGGTTCTATTTGGGGCTCCCAGGAACCCCCTGCCCCCAGTCTACAGAGCCAGCATGGCTCTGGAAGTAGAATGTGAGGCCACCTTCTGTACTGGACTGGGGCCTCCATTGGATGGGACACCTGCTGTGAGACCACAGTAGGATGAGAAGGGATGGGGATCTCCCCTTATGTGGCAGCCAGGTGTGCAGTGGTGCAGGGTAGCATATTTACGTCTCTGGACTTGGCACCTGGCTGGTGGCATCACACACACTCCCCCATGTAGTCTACTAACTGAGGACCTGAGGGCAGGACAAGGTGGCAGCGTGCTGAATTCAGAAGAAAGCATTGAGAGCTGGGTGAGGGCTTTCTCACCTCATCTACTTCGTGCTTTCTCCCTGGCTAATTTTCCACGTTTGATGACTAAGCTTACATTCTCCTCATCCTCATCACACTGAGAAACACTGATATTGACTTCTTTAAAGTGTTCGTTTACTGACCTTCTGTTCAAGAGGTACAGCCTGGGAGGTCACTTGGTCTGTGGCCCTGAGGGTGAGGCACACTGGCTGGCTGCCCGGCGGGTCAGTGATATGGAGGGAGACGGTGGAAGGCAGGGGCTGTGTTCCACAGCTGCTTGCTGCAGGCAGCCGGGGCATAGCGCACTGAGTCAGGGGTCCCAGGGGCAGCAGAGGTGGCTCAGTGACCTGGCACCCTTTATCAAGTGCTGGGTATACCTGCTTGGTGCTAGGTCCTCACACCACGGCACGCTGGACCCAGGGCTTCAAGGCCTGCATTGGGTAGGCAGAAGGTGGCCAGGCTGAGGCATCGCCAAGCCCTGACCATGGTTTTCGTTGTGTTTTCTTTTGAGGATCCATTCCAAGGAGTATTTCAAGGAGAAGTACGCTGTGGACGATGTCCAGTACACGGACGAGGTAAGTGGCTGACGGGGCGCTGCCTCGTTCTGAGCAGCCCTGGACTGGCAGTAACCCCTCTGTTCTGGCTTCTCCCTCCACTGTCACAGTCTGGGGACAGTGGCCCTCAGGAGCAGCAGAGGAGACGCAGCAGACACCTCTGACTGAGGAAGCTGTTCTTAGCCTGGGCAGTGCTTCTAACTCAGGTAGCAGTGTCTGGCAGTCGGGTTATGGTGACCACTGCGGTCCCTCTCTGTGAGGCAGCATGCTTGCTAGAGGGACACAGGTGTAATCAGAAGAACCCCAGGTTGTGAATGGCTCGTGAGAGGACAGGAATTGGGGGTCCCTTGACTTGAATCTACCTTCTAGCCTGGCCGCCCAGCAGTGTCAGGCAGTGTGGGTAAATACATCAATGTCGTCCTGAGGCTGTGAATCTGCCCCGTGTCCAGGAAGATGAAAGGGGTCTTTCAACTTCCACCGCTGACAGAACAGGGCTGAGGCAGAGCTGGGACCACAGTGAGGAGCTCCAAAGTCTGCGTGAGCAAAGCCTTCTGATACTGTGGCCACTGCCTGGCACACAGGAGGCCTCTCTGGTTCATCCCTGGGTGCTGTCACAGCTCCATGTTCTGTGCATGTCAGAGCTGGACAGAAGTCAGCACATGCCATTGGAGATCCGGCCTGGACCTGGCTGGATCAGCTGGACCAGGCACTGTGACCACATTGCCTCAGACCACTCTTGAGAGTGGACACATGCTAAGAGCCGGGGCTGCCAAGCTATGGAAGCAGCTTAGATGCCTGTTGACAGATGAACGGAGAGGGAAAAAAGGGGTGTGTGCACACAGTGGAGTGTTGTTCGGCTGTGAAGTCACTTGCAGGAAGTGACTTCATTGGATGGCATTAGGGACCTTCGTGTGAACGGAAAGAAGCCAAATGCCACGGGTTTGCCCTCAGATGTAGAGTCTGGGTCAGTGGTTCTCAACCTTCCTAATGCTGTGACCCTTTAATACAGTTCCCCATGTTGTGGTGACCCCCAACCATAAAATTATTTTTATTGCTACTACATAACTGTAAATTTGCTACTGTTACGAATGCTAATGTAAGTAGCTGTGTTTTCTGATGGTCTTAGGTGACGCCTGTGAAGGGTCATTTGATCCACAGAGGGCTGTGATCCACAGGTAGAGAGCTGCTGGTCTGGATTCTATAAAACCTATCTGTCCTGTGTGGTGCGCAAGCAGAAGGGTTGTTTGGGAAGCGGAAGGGGACCAGTGAGGGGAGGAGGGAGACCAGAAATGGGGAATATGTCCAAAGGCACGCGAGATCATATACGAAAACATCTTCATGGTGCATGGCTTCTGAGCTATGAATATACATTAGTAATTTCTTTTGAAAGACCATGGTGAAGAAGAGGTAGAAGTAGGAGAGGGGAGGAGCTTGGAGGGCTAGGGCTGGGGTTTCAGAGTAGAGGTGGTCATGTGATCTGTCCAGTGGAGACCAAGCAGAAGCCCCCTTCCCTCCGGGCAGGGCACAGCTCTTTTGGGGTGACAGCACCAGGTGAAAAAGCAGGTTTTTGGGGACCCTAGCCAGATGCACCGCACTGTGAGGAGCCTGCCTCTCTTTGCTCAGCGTTTTGTCCTGGCCCACTTGCTCTGGGGCAGACAACTCTCCTTGACCTTGGGCAGACCAGCCTCAGCCCCATCCTGTACAGAGGCAGCATGGTCCTGCCTTGAGTTCTGTAGCCCTGGAATGTGCCACCCACAGATTATCATCCCCATCCATCAAGGCCCTGCCCCGACCCCATGGGTGCTCTCGGGATAGCTTGTGGACACTGGCACTGTCTGGCTTCTGAGCTGCACCTGGCCCTCTCTTGTCTCGTCTCTGTCTTAAGAACCTGGTTGTTGGCCTTGCCGTGTCTCTCCTGCACTCTCCCTCCTAGTCTCAGAGGTGTACAGAGGCATTTAGGCCCGGAGCTCCACCCAGCAGCCCAGGGCATGGGATAGCACAGGAAGTGACTTCACAGATGAAGTCACTGAGGCAAAGTAATACCCTGTCAGGTTCCCAGGAGAACCTCAGTGAAGGAGAACGCTCACATACTTGCGCCACAATCCATGTCTTCAGTGCCTTTGCCCTGTTGCACCATGGAGAGATAGGCAATTTATTATTTTAAACATGTATTATTTTATTTTACATGCATTGGTGTTTTGCCTGCACACATGTCTATGCAAGGGTGTTGCATTTCCTGGAATTGGGATTACAGACAGTTGATTACAGACAGCTGCCATGTGGGTGCTGGGAATTAAATCCGGGTCTTCTGGAAGAGCATTCAGTGCTCTTAACTGCTGAGCTATCTCTCCAGCCCCCAGTTTATTATTTTTTTTCTACAAGGTTTCTAATACTTATTAGTATGTATTAAAAAATATTATTATTTTTAAGTATGTGTCTGTGTCTGTGTGCATGTGCTTGTGAGTGCAGTACCAATGGAGGCCAGAAGGGGGCTTCAGATTTCCTGGGGTTATGAGTTACAGGTGCTTGTGAGCTGCCCAATGTGGGTGCTGGGAACTGAACTCTGGTCCTCTGAAAGAGCAGCAAGTGCTCTTATTCATCTCTCTAGCCCTCTTGGTATACATACATTGTAGAGAAGAATGAGTTTCATTATTACATTTTTCATGTATGTACACTGTATACTTTGATCATACCTCCATTTACTGCTTGTCCTGACCCAGTACTGACTTTCTTCATCTTCTCAAACAGTTCCCTTTCTACTTTCCTTTTCTAGACAGGGTTTCTCTGCCTAGCCCTGGCTGTCCTGGAACTCACTCTATAGATCAGGCTGTCCTTGAATTCACAAAGATCCCCCTGCCTCTGCCCCCACCCCCAGTGCTGTGATCAAAGGTGTCCACTACCCCCACCCAGCTCCCTTCTGTTTTCTTACCTTTTTCTCTCAACTCAAGATTCTGCATATGAGGGAAAACACACCATGTTTGTCTTTCTGAGTCCTGTTAACAAGATGATCTCTGCTGCAGATGACATAATTTCATTTCTTTATGCCATTGTATACCACATCTTCATTCTCCATTTGTCGGCTGATGGGCACCGAGACTGATGGCATGTTACTGCTGTGGATTGTACTACAGTAGATGTGGGCACGCGAGAATCTCTGTAGTAAGCTGACTTTTGGCTATATACCTAGGAGTGGTGTAGCTGGCTGCTACTTATTTTGTGAAGACCTTCATACTGATTTCCATATTGGATGCGCTCGTTTAAAGCCCTGCCTGTAGTGTATAGGGTTCCTTTCCCCACACACTGAGAGGCAGCTTTTGAGAGAGCCTGTGTCATATGGCGTCAGTCTTTAAGGGTGACCTATGACATCTAGAGGTGTTATAATGCAGCCAGTTGTACCGGTCTCTTTTTGTGTGACTCTGTGACAGACTGAATGTTTATTTACATGCTTCTAATGAGGTCGTTTGCTACATTGTATTAGAGAAGAGTGATGGTTCGTCCTTCACCCTGACCTTGTTCCTGATGCTGTCCTTTGGCAGGTGTATCTCCATTACCCTCCAGTCTTGTAGAGTGCATCTCCATGTCATTGTCTTTTAGGGTCTTAACCGTGGGATCTCCCATGATCACCCCTGGAGGGAGAGCTAGGAGAGGCCCTGTCTCAGGGTTGTGAGATGGAGTCCTGCCTGTGGCTGGGCCCCCAATGCTGAGTAAGAACCCTCTCTGCGCCTTTAATCCCAGCACTCGGGAGGCAGAGGCAGGTGGATCTCTGTGAGTTCGAGGCCAGCCTGGGCTACCAAGTGAGTTCCAGGAAAGGCGCAAAGCTACACAGAGAAACCCTGTCTTGAAAAACCAAAAAAAAAAAAAAAGAACCCTCTCTGGGCTGCAGCCTTACAGGTTGACATTTTGCATTTATAACTGGAGGGAGGGGAGAATTCAACTCCCATTTACACTGTGGGGAAAGGAACCAGACCTCCAGATGCAGGACAGTAGAGGAAGAGAAAGCATCCGGCAGGAAAGTCCTTAGTGAGGGTGAAGACTAGCAGCCACATAGGCCGTCCTAATCTTTTAAGGCAGAATGTTAAATGAAAGTGTCAATAGAGGTCAAAGGGCAGAGCCTCTTTAGGGTTCTGGAGCACTCTGCAGGAGCAACAGAATCATTATCATCATCGATTAGCTCTGTTGATCACCGTGACTGCTGTTCTATGGTTTTGATTTCTCTGCTAGAGAGAGAAAAGAGGGCCTTGGACATGCTAGCTGGTGCCACTGAACCACACCCCCAGCTTTGACTGCTGCTTTCCCGGAGGCAGGGGCTCCTCTTAACAGTAGGACAGGTGCTTCACTCTGGGGTTGCTCGTTTATGATGTCTTCCACCCTGTCCCACAGTGAATTACAGATCCAACCCCATTTACAGACAAGAAGGTCAAGACTGAGAGGTAAGAGGCCTCATCCATGGCCCCACAGCTGGGGTGTGGCAGCACTGGGGTGACCCTAAGGCCTCCAGATTCCAGAGGCTGGCCCTTCCGGCTCTACACTTGGCCTGTCAGAAGTGAAAGGCTGACTTGCAGGGGACTTGCTTGTGCAGAAGTGACCCAGGCTTCCAAGGGCCTGTGATTTCCTGAAACTGGGAACAAATCCCACCAAAAGGAGCAAACAGCTGCACTGAGCGCCATGGGCTGGAAGCATGTTCTGATGTGGGCAGCACTCAGGCTTATTCCATCATGGAAGGTGACAGGAAACTCCTTAGGCAGGTGTTCCAGGCCAGTTCTGTGGTGCTCAGCCCTATCTAGCCTTGGCCATCCTTGGCCATCTCCATAAACCAGACAGCTAGCTGCAGCTGCAGCTGCTCTGAAAGAGGGTGGGAGTGATCCCGATCCTTGATGTCTCATAAAGTAAATGCAGGTATCAGAGGATGCAGCTCAGTCGGCAGAGCCTCAATGCCTAGAGCCACATTAACAAGGCATGGTGGTGCACACTGATAGTCCTAGCCCTTAAGAGGTGGAGGCAGGAGGATCAGGAGATCAAGATCAGCCTCTGCTGTACAGAGAATTCAAGGCCTGGACTCCATGAGATCCTGTCTCAAAAACAGGAAAAACACAGATGTTTGCAATGACAGACCTGGTTCCCCTCCTCCTCACAGAAGAGCCAGAGCTTGATTACTGGGAAGGAGTCACTCTGGGGACCCCTGGGAGGGGCTCCCCAGCATTGCTGTGTACACTTGCTGTAGAAGCTAATGTCTAACTAACTGGGAGCTGGCAGGGTGGAGGTGATTTTTGCACTTGCTCTTCGGCACTGGGCAGATGTGTGAAGGTCGCAGGGTCAGTTACTCAGCTGTAGGCAGGCAGGCTGTAAGAGAAACAGCCACAGATGCCCAGGGGTAGATGCTGCCTGCTCCTCACTCAGCCTTGGTATGGGAGGCTTCAGTAGAGGGGTCTATGATGGGGCCACGATTGCTGCCTTGTTCTGAGGGGCTGCTAATACTCTGTGTGTTTGAGAATAGTCAGGCATCATGTTATTGGTGCTATTTTCATTTTAAAAGCAGATTCAAACATTTAAGGGCACTTCAGGCCACTGGTGTGCACTGGTGTTTTGGGAAAGTGCCATGAATAATGGTTTGTTTTCAAGAGTTTCAGTGCTGGGAGGGCAGATCCCTGCATGCGGGGCCACATGGGCTTTCTCAGCAACACAGTTGAAGCGTGTCTAATTCCTTTGTTGAGAGTGACTCACTGGCTTGGTCAGGAGCCCGTGTCAGGTTCCCTTGGGAAGCTTCTGGATTGTCCCCAGGGCAGGATCTGGGCGCACAGGCCTCTGATAAATTCTTCAGGTTCCTGTCCACCTAGTCAAGGCTGCCTGGGAGATGGATGCTGGCTGTGGCCTGCAGCAAGGCAGGCCTTTTAACAGCCCCACTGGGGAGAGCAGACGAGTCCCCTGTGGCATGTGCTCCTGAAGTGAGGCCTGGGGCTGTTAGAGCTGTGCTGTCTAGTCCTGGGGCTACATTCGGAGCCAGCGACACACAACCGCATCTTGTTCCCTTAATTTTCGAGGCACGGCCTCCAATCGGTGTGCTGATGAGTGTACCACTAATGGGTCTCCGTGGGGAAGGCAGATGGAGCTGCTGGGCTGGGAGTAGTTCTGCAGCCACAGAGGTAACCAGGGCCCACTCAAGCAGCTGTGATCAATAAAAGATGTTACTCTGCCAGGACGCAGCGACGCCTGGCCTGCTCTCGGTATCCGGCCTCTATGCATCTGAGCGTCAGGCTTGCAGCGAGGGGGTTTTCTCCTCCATTATTCCTAACCAGCATGTCCAGAGAGTCATTGCGGAGAGAAAAACCATCAGCCCGCACATTTGTTATCCAGCGTCTCTCTCCCAAGGACAATAGCAGATACAATCCCCAAGTGCCTCCTCGCTCCCCGATTCTGCCGCTGTAATTGACGGCATCGTTGTGTGCTGATGAATGTAGACCCTTCATGTCACCGAAACAACACACCCAGGGCCTGACACACTCGGCTCTGTTGGTTTTAATGAGCCTCCCTCCCCTCCAGGAGGAGCAGGCGGGAGGAAAGGACTGGCAAGCCTTCATTTGTGCGACACCGAGGCCGAGGGGCTCAGTCATTCTCCAAGTGGTTACTGAGTGAGGGGAGAGAGAGGCTGCACCTGGGAGCCACTGTCTCCTGCCCAGATGGCTAGACCACGGATGGCGTGGAATACTGACTGACCTTTGACCCTCTCAGCTGGGTCACTTGATTTCTAAATTCTTTTCTTTTCATTGTTACCCCTCCATCCCTTTGTCCTTACCTTCATTTTAAGGTCGGGTCCCATGGAGTCTATGCTAGCCTTGAACTTACGGTCCTCCTACTTCTTCCAAGTTCTGGGAAAACAGGCATGTACTATTATGTCTGCTCACTTGGGTTTGTTGGTTTGTTTGTTTTTTAAATAAACTTCTTTTCCTTATGAGGTTACTGCGTATTTGAAGCTAACCTCAAGCTCACGAACCTCCTGTCTCAGCTTCCCAAATGCTAGATTATAGATGTGAGCCACCATACCATATCAGAAAAACCTTCAAATAACATAATATATATATGCAAATATATATAAATTATATATAAAACTATATATGCCAGGATGCTCACACAGCATTATTTATAATAATTCATCATTAGAAATAATTTATATGTCCAGCCGAGGGAGAGATTAAGTAAATGATGTTGAGTCCATTAAAAGAGAGTTTTCTATAGCCACATGTTAAAATTCTGGGCTTTGCTATTTCCTTTTAGAGAGAGAGAGAGAGAGAGAGAGAGAGAGAGAGAGAGAGAGAGAGAGTGTGTGTGTGTGTGTGTGTGTACGTTCCACGTGTGTGTGGATGCCTGAGGAGGCCAGAAGAGGGTGTTGATTCCCCTGAGCTGGAATTCTAGGTGCTTGTAAGGCAGCTGATACGGGCAACTTGGCTCTCCTAGAAGAGCAGTCAGAGCTCTCGGTCACTGTGTGATCCCTTCTGTCCTGGCTTTGCTGCTTATTAGCTGAATTTCGGCAAGTCCTTTAACCCCCACACAAGCCGTTTCCATCTGTGAGTCCTGGACATCGGTAGCAGCATTTTTATGGGTGGTTAAGTGAGGTGATGTGTGCAAGATGACTGACATGGGCCATAATCAAAGACTTATTGACCGTTTTCCATCCCCAGCGGTAGTAACTGCTAAAAATTGCATGTTTGAAGACTATTTAATGACAGGAAATAAGCGGAGCATATAATTTCATATGATCCAAATGTCATTACAGTTCTCTGTTTCTATGCACAGAGCTGAACTGTCTCTGGGGATGGCAGGTGCATCTTCTCTTTCATGGCTTTCAATATGTTTCAGCTCTTCTCTGGGAGCCTTTTAGTATTGAAAAGTGTGTATACTTATGTCAGAGCCTATCAAAGTATCCACCTTAAATATGTGCAGCATAGTGTTTCGGCAGTAGTGCAGCCAGTCCATTCCAACAGCCCACCTTCCTCTTCTGTGGTGAGGGTGTCAGAGAACTTATGGTTGGGGTGAGGAGCATGACTTGTGTACAGCCCGACAGAGGGCCAGATTGCTCCCAGCAAGGTGGTCAGCACTCTGGGGTGCAGGTTTCCTAGCTGGTGGGTGATGGGTGCTTTGTCAGGGGTGGGGTCGGGGATGGGTGACAGTCAGCTGGGGGTGGGTAGAGAAGGGAGTGAGTGAACCTGCTTGCAGCGCCGGGGTGGGGCTCACAGCCAAGTAGGATGTGTTGGAGTAGTCAAGATGGTGGGAGATGACCCAGCCACCAGTGAAAGTGAGCCGAGGTGTGAGCGGGTAAGCCTGTGTCCTCTCATTCAAGGTACTGGGAAGGAAGCATTCAGCATGCAAGGGCAGTGGCCTGAGGAGGTGGGCATGGAAGCCAGAGTGGAGTTAAGGAACACTAACTCCCCTTGGTTTAGTCCGGGAGATCAGTGGCAGGCAGGGAGGGAGGCATCTGCCCTGAAGATAAGAGGCTCCTGGGGCTGGTGTCTAATGGGATGGATCTTTCAGGAAGGACAGGGAAACTGCACACCATTACCGGCCTTGAGGGTGGGCAGGTCTGGCTGTTTGGAGCCAGGGATCTGTGTGGTGCCTGGAGACCGGTCTCGTGATGAGGGGTGTGCCAGGTTTAGCTTTGCACCCTCTGTACTGTTGATAGCCATAGGGCTTTCTAGAGTCCATCTGCCTCTCTGAGCCGCAGCTTCCTCATCTTAAGGGTGGGGTGGCTGTGGTACCTGTACCGTAGATGAGAGCTGTCATCATTGGGTAGTGATGGTGTGCCGTAGATGAGAGCTGTCATCATTGGGTGGTGATCGTGTGCCCTAGATGAGAGCTGTCGTCATTGGGTAGTGATGGTGTGCCGTAGATGAGAGCTGTCGTCATTGGGTAGTGATGGTGTGCCGTGTGCCGTAGATGAGAGCTGTTGTCATTGGGTGGTGATCGTGTGCCGTAGATGAGAGCTGTCGTCATTGGG